>NC_136006.1:2331168-2398668 GCF_048128805.1 Centroberyx gerrardi | reverse complement strand
CTGGAATACTGCTGTGCCACTGCAGCTGATGACACACACACACACACACACACACACACACACACACACACACACACACAGAGGTAGCGTGGACCCATATAGGAAAAGATAGAGATAATTTACTGACTCCTCAGTTTAAAACTCTAATCTGTAGCCCACCATGGATGTGGGTTTGGACTCCAGGAATCTTCCTTCCTCCCCTCTTTCCTTCCTTCCTTCTTTACTTCCTTCCTTCCTTCCCTTCCTTTCCTCCCCTTCCTTTCCTCCCTCCCTCTCTCCTCAAGCCCTAAAAGCCTCCTCCTTTGTCTTCCCTCCACCCTTCCTCTCTTTGCTAATTCATTATTTCCTTCCTTCCTACATTCCTATCTTCATTTTTTCCCTTCCTCATTTCTTCCTCAGGACCTTACAGCCTAAGTTCTTTCATTCCTCTGTTCATCAGTTCATCCATTCCTTCCAGAAACTTTCCTCCTCTCTCACCACTGTCAGGGATCTTTGTGCTAAAACTCCTTTATTCAGTCGATGCAGTGGAACATTTGTGGTGGTGGAACCAACATCTTCAGATGTCTACAGATCAGATCATTTCACCAGAACCATATATAATCTCTCCCCCAAGACACACAAACCTTATATCTATCTTTGTTGGACCGCGGTGCGGCAGAAAGCCTAATGGACTACAGTAGTAATCCAGAGACACGTCACATGGCTTCATGGGGAAAGAGAAGATTTCTTTCAGTGGGATTTACCCGATCATCTTCTTCCCAGAATGCACAACTTATGCAGTAATAGTTTACTTTAACTCGGGATCTTTCTGCATCCTCAAATTCCACTTTTTTCCTGATACTCTGTCGATCCAAGAGGGGGAATTTGTCTTTTCGCCGACACAACGCAACAGGCGGGACGGAGTGAATCCTCATCACATCGCCCCTTGGTTTAGTGTCTTGCTCAAAGACACTTAGCAGGGCGGAGACTTCAGGACACGAGGGATTGACCGAGGGACATTCCAGTCACAAGGCGGTTCGTCCAACACCGCGCCTCCCTGCCGTCTCCGACTAACCCGAATACTAACCAGGATGGAGGCAGAAGAGTCGCCGCTGACAGGAACTGTAACGTCAGACGGACAAGCAGAGGATTTAGGAGGTGGCGTCTTCCTGCTTTGGAAATTCCTACGATGGTTTAGTTACTAACAAGTCATAAATGTCTGCGACTGCTCTGCATAGACTGCTGAAAAACTATAAACATTTTTTTTTTGTACTTCTAAGCCGAGAGAATAGTCCGCTTCCTCTGAATGAGACTGCAGGGTGTGAGGAGAGAGGAAGAGCGATGGATGGCGTTTCCCTCGTTAAAGCTGCACTAGGCAACTTCGCTCTTTGGCGGCCCCCGGTGGAGGCAGGAGAGAACTGAATTTTTGAGTTTGAAGGACTTCATTACCCAGAAAACATAACATGACATCGTTAAACTGGGCCAAAATGTTTTCTTCTTAATGTCTGGTGGATCTCCCAGCAGAGACCAGACACCTGAAAGTAATTTGGGCAAAACTACAGCGTCTCAGTTAGCGGGGAAGGGACGCTGTTCACGTTGCGGCCCCAGTTTGTGATTCAGGCTTATCAGACAGGTGGATTTTCATATAAAAATCTTGTCCAGTGCAGCTTTAACTATTAAATATTCCTCTGTCAATAACTGTACTACCCTACAAAGGCAAACAGCAGCACTTGTGTGTTTTGAGGGTCAACAGTCATAGCTAGAGTTTAGAACAAACTGAAGTAATTTTTCTCAGTTTCTCTAACCGCACACTTACTGCTGCTTGGCTTTGTAGAGCGGTATATGTTTTAGGGGCGGGGGGAGGGGGGGGGGGGACACTTTGTCTTCCCACCATCCCCCTCTCGTTAGATTTTAACAAATGAACGCAGGACAGACGACTACAAGACTCTCAGTCAGTGGATGGACTGGCGGACAGACTGCTGTCAGAGAAGAGGAAGAATAAGCCATCTACATCTGTAGGGAAAACCCAGCGAGGCGCCAGCTAGCTGTCAATCATTACAAGCTGTTAAGTTTTCCTGCTAGCTGCCAATGAAACTCTGAACAAGCCATACTTTGATGATGATGATGATGATGGTGATGATGAGGATGATGATGGTGATGTAATAGTGTTGTCACGATAACCGAAATTTTGATACAACTTTGATACAGTTGCAAAAGATTGAATTTTATAAACGTTTAACATTTTCCTGATCTTCAGACTGAAGTCCATCTGGTTCCACTCCATTATTCAGATGAGATTTCCTCCTCGTTAGCCGTTTTCTGTGGGGGGGGGGGGGGGGCTGATTTTCCCCGAACCAATCACTAGCGACCGACGTCTTGGCCGCTCTGACGTCACTTCAGTCACATGATGCTGCAGCCAGTCAGCCTCTACAGGGTTAGCAGACATTTACCAACTGACCCAAGAATGTCGTCCATTTTGACTGAAATATTGTCTTTGCAAAGACAATCTGTTGGTTAAGGAGGTGATTTCAACAAATCTATTCTGCCAAAACACCGATGAAAAACCGCTGCACAAACCGTTCAAACTTTAGTCCCGCCCACAAAGGTTCTGATTGGCTCGATTGTTTCTCAGAGCGAGAACAAGCCGTTCATGAGGGAAACGCCACGATCCAAACAAACCGCCATGTTTTTCCAGTTTGAAATCCGGGGGCAGACGGCCCGACGAGTGGCAGCGTTCATCCAATCAGGTGCGGCAAGGAAGTGTTTATTTGCTGGTCTGTAGTTCTGTCTGTAGATAGAGGGGCACGCCCATCAAGCGTCCGATATTGGGAAGGAGCGCGATCCCTGCGGTGAAATGACGACCCTGTGGAAACACACCATAACGCTTCCCCCACATGTTTCTGCAAGCTGAAGCTTCATTTCAGTGTCGCCCCCCAGAGGGTGTAAGCGTGCAGACTGGAAGAAGAAGAAGAAGAAGAAGAGCTGCAGTCTGGCTCTTTGAGTCAAACCGTTGAAAACATTCAACAGCGTCTAACAGTCCACCACATCTTGAACTGGATCCCAGTCCACCTAAACCGGTAGACAAAGGAGACAAATATGGAAACATTTTGCTGAGCCGACAAACACGAACACCCAACCGACATCAAAACCCGTCGGCAAAAGTTGCTGCAAAGCTGACCGGGTCAGGTTTGGTAGCAAGTTGCTCGATGGTTTTTATTGTTTGCTGTGGTATCGTAGTAGCGTCTAATTTTTTTAATATCAAACTTGGTATCAAAGTCAAAATTCTGGTATCGTGACAACACTAGGTGACAGCGATGATGATATGAATATGATTGATTTAATGAGAATAATCTGTAAGGAGGAGGTATTACCCTTTCTGTCTGCTGTCACCCTCCTCCTCCTCTTCATCTTCCTCCTCCAGGATCGTGGGACTGTCTGCAGCTCTCGTCCCGGTGACAGAGGTTTGGCTCGGTTACCAATATTCATTGTAGCACAAAATGTCCTTTTGCTTGCTCTGAAAACCAGTGGGATCGTCGTCCGCTGGTTTTCAGTGCGACACGATGTCAGTGCCACGATGTTCTTGGGAAGGCTTTGGGGGAAAGTGTATTTTGAGTGGGACATGGCACAGTACTGGCAGGATTCCTATGGTGCTTAATACTGAGTAGGCCATTTTAAACAGTAGTTGAAGTATATTATTTAAAGAAATTTTAGTAGTGTTTTATTAGAAGCTGATGTATTTAAGAAGAATCTTTTATTGATCATTTTTACGATGTAGGAAATTTCTGATTCCCACGAAGTTCATTGTGTTCATGAGCTCCGAGCGCTGCTTGGAGCCGGTGTCGAAGATTTATTTTCTGCCCCATTTGCACCTTGGGAACATATTGCATCAAATTTGTTTGATTTTACAGCGCAATGACATTTTGATTGACGTCCCCCTCCCAGTGTAAGCAAGGTCTCACGTCTAAATTTAAGGCCTTAAAAAGTATTCAAATGTCTTAAAGGAGGGGTATCATTTGCTTTTTCAGCAATTTTATATAATTACCAGGTGTCTATAAAATACATCTGTGAAGTTTTTTTCAGTACAAATCGTTTAGTTATAGCTTTAGCTATTCACTTCCCAGTGTTTGTTTCCCACCTACAAGAAAACAGGTCATTTTAAATAAGCAGCTTCTTATGCTAATGAGCTACTGCTCTGATTGGCTGGCCATTCTGGAAGGCCCGCCCTCCTCTTAGCGCTGATTGGTCGATTTCAGACAGTCCAGCGTCTACACAGAAACTGAGGCAAAATCTGACTGGCTTGTACAAGGGGGCGTGTTTTATAGTTAGTGACTGTGGGGAAACGGCACAGTAACATGATTCAATTTTTTTACTGTGATTACTTCACACCTCCAAGTACCAAAATCACCAGAAATACTAAGAATTGCCACATCCTAGGATACCCCCCCTTTAAGTCCAGTTATTAGAGGTCTTATTTTTGTCCCTCACTGTGAAATCAAGGGAGGGACTATGGATCGGCCTCGGTCTTGTCCGTTTGTCACACAATATTTCGGACGCCACTGATTGGATTTCTGGGGAATGACTCGTGTCATTGCTCCATTATGGCATTTTCAAAAATGCACTGGTTGGCCTAAGGGGGGCGCTACAACATTTGTTTAATTGTAAGTCACACACAATCTCTAAAACGCCGCTGATCGGACGTTCACGAAACTTGAGGGAGTGACGCGCCTCATTGATCCATTCTAGCATTTTTAAAACTGCACTGATCGGCCTAAGGGGGGCGCTACAACGCTTGTTTACTTGTTTGTCCGTGTGTCGCACGATATCTCAGACAAAACTCGGGCATATGATGCATCTCACAGCATTTTCCAAACGCCCAAGGGGGGGATGCAGCTATTACAGGTCAAAACAAGGAGACATATCGGTCCCTGATTGGTCCAGAGACGGCTTCATTCATGAGGGACGACACTTACTGCTGCCTTGTTTGTGGTCTCTCACCCAGGACTTATTCAAATATATTGCCACTCTCGTCGTGTGGTGACCAAAATTGGGTAAATTTAGTCTTACAGTGGAACTCGGGGTCAGTAAAAGTTGCCAGTGTATTCACTGTGTGGGAACAGGCCCGATGCTGATGTGGTTTTAATAATTTAACAGACATATTTCCTTCCGTTGTGGATGAGGGGAAGAAACTGGTTGATTTTCCTATCGATGTCCATGCTGTTTCTGTTTATTTATTGTACCACACCGTCTCAGTGGGTCGGCTCAGCTCCTCAGTGATGATACGTTTTCTACACGCAGGAGGGAAAGCATCAGAGTGAGCCTGCAGTGTAATGGCAGCCAGTGTTACTGTACTGTTGAAGCAGAACATCACCGGTTGTCATTTATTCTGTTTTTATTTATTTCAGTGGCTGTAACACAACAAACCCAAATCTCATGTTCTTTTAAAGTTTTTAGTGTCTTTCAGCTGCACCGGAGCAATTGTTGAAGGGTTTCATTCCAAAATGCTGTATTTCCATTTTTTATAAAACAAGTTGTTCCTTGAAATTCAATTCACATCTTAACTGTATTGTAAGGGACACATTTTAAAATAGAAATACATAACAACACTTCATATGCTGTACAAATAAAAGATCTGTTGATAAGACCAGACAGGGAGTAAATATGTTGTGTAAAAATAAAACTCATTTCATTTTATACATTATTCAATAGTTGAAAAATATGAATGATCTGAGTTGGTGTCTCTTGATCCAGATGCTGGATATCTGGTTTTGGGTTGAAACTCTTCTTTTTGAATCCTTTGCAGCAGTAGTTTAGGTCTTAATTCATGTTGAAGTGCAGCTAGATCATTTTGCTAGTGAAATTATTTTGGAGTAAAACACTTTCCACTTCTTCTGTCCAGTGTTTGCACTAAACCAATCGAATTGGCCTTAATGTTGTAGGAGGTTTCTGTTTGGCTGCATTGAAAGGAAGAATCCAGGAAGTGACTGAATGCCAGAGGTGGTGTTTTATTTATTTTATTGAAACCCACAAATTCTTCGTTTTTTATTCTGAAGGAGAAAAGTTTTGATCCAACGATTGTTTTGGATCTTTGTCAGGTTTTGTAGTGTGTGAGTTTCAACAGTTTTCTCCTGACTCACCATGACTAGATGTGTATCTGCTTTCACATTTTCTATTAAAGGTTTCTTTTCTTTTTTTTTTTTTCAAACCCATTATTTCTGGACAGTAGTGTGACAGAGCGTGAAAAGGCGACTGGAGGATTCATGAATTGCCCGCCTTCAGTTTGTTTGGAGTTGAGCAGTGAACATTTCTTATTAATATAAAAATTGTATTGTAAGGTTTACGGTCGGACAAATGGAATCATTATTTATTATTATTATTATTACTACTGTTTTATTCCTTTTTGAAAGCATTGTACTGTATGGTTTATGCAGTGTAGAGCTGCGTGTCATGACTGTTTTTAACACGTTAAAGGGGAATTCCACCAAAATTGACTATTCGGTTCTTATTCTGCGTTATTTGTTTCTCATTTCAGATGTTGAATTTGGGTGCAGGGAAGCTTAACTCTCCATAAAATTTCCTTTCAACGTTCTGATGCAATCTAATGTCACTGGATTGCATTTTGCTTCATCTTGACAGCTTACAACTCAAGAAATTTGAGCAAAATGGCTGTTCTTTTACAGAGTAACAATCTGTAATATATATAAAGCTCCCACACACCATCTACTATATATATATATTACATTTTGCTCTTTCTCCCAGCACCCATGACTGAATTTGTCAGGTGTGCAAACTCTATTGCAGAGTAACAATCTAAAAGTGAATCTTGGAGGAATTCTGTGTTATGTGTAAATGTGCATGGAGACCAAAGATATTTCTATGCAGAAATATTCGAGGGTTTCCTGTTCTGTTCTGTGCAGAAACACGACCGACTCATTCAGTGAAACGCTCTGCGGTCCCGGACCCATCTTTGTCTTTATTTTGTTTTTTTTAGAAAAAGGGCTGCTTTTTAAGACAAATCAAGAAAACTAAAAGAAATTTGTGTATCAAAATAAATGCTGCCTGTAACCCGGATGTACTGTATCTCTACTTTTTCTTGTTGAAGAACTGGACTTGACTGTAAGGCTGCCTCCACTGTCTTTACTGACTCAAATCTGATTTTTACTGGGGAGTTTCACCAAATCTGACCTATAGAATGTAAATCTGCAAAAGTAGACATTTCCCTAAATTGTTTGTTGTTTTATGAGTTACTAGTTCAAAATGGATGAAAATGCAATGCTTTGACATCATCAAATTATATTTCCCAAGATGGTTTGACTAAAATTCTATAATTTTTTCTCATGATATTATATGTTTAATATACTGTATGTACAGCCATTTCTTTCCCTTTCTCAGGAAATGAAATTTGACTGTCATTTCCTGCCAAAATCTGTCGGTTGGTTTTCAGTGAAATATGAATATTAATAAAATAGTATTGGTTATTCTATGACAGAAATGAAACTCTGCAACAGAAAACAAAACAGTCCTAACTGTCCTCCAAAATAGACTCTTAACTATCAAAATGCTGAATTACACAAAATTAAAAAAGTACTTTATAAAGGACAGTCAGGAAATTAATACCTTGGCTGATAAACAGTTAAACAGCAGGACCCCCCACATTTTAGAGATACTGAACGATTAACTTATTTCTTTTTATTTTATTTTATTTTTTTTGTCCAAAATGGCTTTCTAACATTTGGAAATAAACTCTTAATTTTTGAGTCTTATGCCCCTTTAACCTGATTTGCATGGTCAGGGTTCGCTGGTTTCTGCAGCTCCCAGAATAGATTCAGAACTTGAGAAAAGCGTTGTTCATTTTCATATTCAGTCTTTCCTGCACCTTGTACGCTGAGCGGTATTCCCCTTCAGACTGTGATTTGCATGGTCAGGGTGCGTTGGTTTCGTCTTCTCTCGGAATAGACCCACCCGGCCGCCAGATGTTCAGCTGCTCCCAGAGGGCTTCAGACACTCGGCGGGTTTTAACCCTGAGAGGAACAGACCGGACTTCTTTTCACTGTGTTCAAAATGATGTTTAGCAATACAACCTCACCATCACTTTTAAAATGCACTTTCCACCCTAAAACATGTTTTCTAATATTACAGCGAGTGATAACCTGTTCCTTGATAACCTGAAGGATCTGGAACTGGATCTTTTTCAGTAGGAGTAAGTGATAATAGTAGCCATTTTGTAAAATCAGACCCAAAGGGCCAATAGTTACACAAGGTGCAGTCAGACAGGTTTGTGCAAAAACTGACCTTTTTTTAATTATTTATTTTCCTAGCACTTTTATATAATAAATGATTCTAACAACCCAATTATTAAATCTAATAATTGTTCAACCTGTTGTTATACAGTTATTATACCATTGTTGTACAGCTGTCCTGTGACCTTTGACCTCCTTACTACTGGTTGCTTGTAATGTTGGTGATCTAGAAAGTCTCTCTGGATAAAAGAGTCATAAATGCTTCAAATGTAATCTGGAACAGATTCGGGGCAGTTGCTTGATGCAAAACTCAAATATCCCCAAATTGTAATTATCCTTACTGTGTTATAATGATGGCAGCATTATTTTGTGCATTATAGATAACTGGGCAGGGGTCAAATGGTATTTAGAAATATTATTTGGTTGGTTTTAGTCTACTTTGGTCCCAGATGAGTGGGACGAGACAGTGAGTACCAGAGAGTTTATCAATCACACAGACAATCTCAGCAAAGTGATTCATTTATGTTTCTGTGATTGACAGCTGAATTGAATTGATGTGGTAAACCCCACCCATCTGGTGCTCTGAGCACATAAAAACAAACACCAACTACAAATACTATGTGGCTCAGGGTCAAAGGTCACTGAGCTGCACTGTATTTCTGTTATACTGTTGAATAAGTTCATGCATGTTCGGTTATTGAAAGGAATATGTGTGTGTGTGTGTGTGTGTGTGTACTAATGACAGCAATGACAATTTAATGAACAAAACATTTTTTATTTTCCTCTGATCAACAGACAGGCATGAAAGCAGACATTAAGACAGCACAGCAGATCAAACTTAACTACAGTATTTCTTCTTTCCATATTTTATTAGGAACCGCACGTGAAAACAAATCTGCGTACACGAGCTTCTGCGCGCGCAGCAGCAGCATTTTTCTCCCGCCGGTTCAGACGTTGCACTCCGTCCTCCTGAGCGCGGCCGTCCGCACGCTGCCGTCGTGCGTCACCTTGCAGGAGTACAGGTCCCCGCCTTCCCAGAGCGCCTTGCTCAGGGTGAGGGTGCTGCTGCGGACCGACTTCCCCCCGTCCCGCTCCGCCTCCTCCCCGGTCAGGACGCCCTCCGTCACCTCGCGCCCGTCCACCGCCCAGCTGACCAGCGCCCCCTGGGGGCTGTAGCCGCTCAGCAGGCAGAGCAGCGTGGCCTCCCCCCCCGACACCTGCTCACGAGAGGGGGGGAGCAGAGAGACGGACGGAGGCACCGACACTCCGGCTGCAGGACAGACAACACACTGTTAACTCCATGGTTCATGTAGTACCTTCACTATCATATACAGATATACATGTACAGAGAGCATGTGTTACTGTAGAGACTAAATACTACTGCTAATAATAATACTGCTACTATTACTGATATTACTACTACTAATAATAACAATACTGCTACTATTACTGATATTACTACTAATAATAATAACAATACTGCTACTATTACTGATATTACTACTACTAATAATAATAGCAATATTACTACAAATACTGTTACTAATAATAATAATAATAATAATAATACAACTACAACTTCTACTACTGCCGTTACTACTATTAATAATAATAATAATAAATAATAATACAACTTCTACTACTGCTGTTACTACTATTAATAATGATGAATAATAAAAATACTACTGCTACTACTACAACTGCTAATTATAATAATAGCAATATTACAAAATTGTACAACAATATATAACAAAATTTCTACAACTACTACAATAATAATAAAAAACACAATAATAAAAATGATAATAATAAATGAAAATAAGTTGTAAATTATGACCCATTTTTATAGACTGGCTTTTTTTTCTAATGATTTGATATATAACTATTTATTCTTTTTATTTCTCACCCTTGTTTTATCTATTACTCCATATGTTGTGCTAAGTTTTTTTATGTGACGCACTTTGTAAACTCTGTTTTGAGATAAGCACTATTTTATATAATAATGAAATGAGTCGTCAATTATTAAAAGAAGAGTTTGCTAACAGCATTTCCTCAGGCAGGTCATTAAAAAGTTTCTCTGTACATAAAGCCTCCTTCATTTATTCTAGTGACCAGGCATTTATTTTATGTTCACTAGATTAACTTTCATTAATGTAATTTTTTACAGTACAGGTTTATGTAACTCAGTGTCATATTCAGGATACAAAGCACAGATTTGATCAACTTTTAGAGTGCACATACACGCCACTAAATCAAATTATTAAATTTGCTTTTTTTTTTTTTTTTTTTACAGTGGTTTTGACAGTTGGTCTCCCATGTATAAAAACTTTTCTTGACCATGGGGCAAAACCAAATTATCTGATAATATGTTACGATACATAATACATGGGTACCGAAGTTCTCTCAAATCCTAAAAAGTTGTGTGAACATTTGAAGAGATTTACTGAATTTGTGCTGCAATGGTTTTCTGTCATAACAGAACTTTTTACTGATACAGGATAACTAAGAAGTTATTCACAGTTTAGAAATCAGTATCAATATCTAATTATTTGCTCATTCTAGGAAATGTTCATATGAACCTGTCATGTCAAAATGTAATTGCCATTGATAAAGATGGTAATATAGCCTACAATACATTATAAATATATTTAAATTACGAGGTTGACTCCAAAATTTTTCTGATATTAAAGTAAAATTCAGTTTGGAGAGTTAGAGATGTATCGTTACAAAACTGAGCGCACAAAATAGAAACCAGTTTGTCGATGCTGTCATCTGTTCAGGAATTTCATCTAACTTTTAAATTTTAAAATGGAGAGTTTTTAACAAAAAACCCATTAATGGTATTTTCTTCGAACCCACCAACCTTAGAAAATGCTAAAGGCAAAGAAAACAAAAGCGTAAGACTTACTTTTGACGATGAGTTTGGTGCCACCACCGAAAGTGTACCACAGTGATACAGCCGGGTTAAACCGTCGTACAAAAACCTCCGTTCCGCCTGGACGAGTTCGCCGTCTGTTCAGCCGAACAGACAACTCTTTCATATAACAATGACTTATTTAATGTTATGACCTCCATGAATCACTGAGGAAGACGGATCCAAAGGCCAAAAAAATCCAACTACAAATCCTCACCGGTCCATTGAAATCACACTCAGATCTGGGGATTTTGTCTTTTCAGCAACTGCCATGAAGCTGCAGAAGAAGAAGCAAAAAGCTGAGCTGGTTTTAACTCTTTTTTTCCCCGAATCTGAGCTTCTGGACAGAGGGAAACCCTCCTGGAATCAGATCCATGCCAGAAAGGATTAGAGTAATAATCCACAACATTTTCAGATATATAACTGTCTGTTCTGCTCCTCTCTCTCTCTCTAACTCAACAGTGATCCAACCTATCTCCAGTTCATGAAGCTTCTCCTCTGTCTGTTCTAAACAGCCGGTGTCTGGCAGCTCTTTCCTGGGAAAAACCCTCTGCCGCACAGGAAGTGACGCGTTTTACGTTTCCGGTTTTGTTTGGAATCAACAGAAGAAGAAGAGCTGGGTAGTTGATAGCCACGATAGCCACCATGGCTGAACAAAGAAAGATGCGTCCTTGTCTGTTCTTGTATCCTCACATGAAGCTTATTTGATGGACAGCGGAATTCCACAGGAAAATGTCAAATTTCACGGATGTTAACTCCAGTTATGTTTCCATCCAGCTGTCAAGAGAATTTTATGTGAACTTTTGAAATGTCGCAAAACATAAAATGCTTCTGCGTTTCCATCAACTCAAAACGAAAAATGCCTCAAGTGAGCCTTAAAAAACGTTTGCAAAATTGAAGAAATTTGATAAAAATGCGCTTTTTCTCTTCAGCTTTTCAACTGTCATACTTCATAATTCCCATAGAAGTACTTGTATATATAAACCCAGACTCTGCAGTCACTGTGCAGTCAGACAGGTGGAGGTTTTTGTCCGGCTCTCTCTCACTGTGTGAACACACACGGACTGCAGTGTTCACTCAGACAGAAATAAACTCCTGCATCTTCAGCCTGGACTCCACTGATGGTCAGAGTGAAATCTCTCCTGGATCCCGTGGCGCTGAACCGCGGTGGCGTTCCTGCTGCGAGGGAGTTTCCTGCTTGGGTCAGTGCTTTAGGTGCTTCTCCAGGTTTTTGTCGGTACCAGGATTGACACTGCAGGTTTCTTGATTGACCACAATCACCGTCCACGTTGGTGCTGACTTTACAGCCGAGAGAGACTGTCTGCCCTGCGGAGACTGTTGTTTCTGTAGGAGTCTGGGTCACAGTGTGCTGCCCTCTGGATCCTGAAACAGAGGATAGAGTTTCATCTGGTGGTTAATAGTCTTATTTCACTATTATTTCACTCCCTATAGAAGTTAAGTTAGCAAGTAATTCTGTATAAAGTGATATCTAACACCTACAGTCTTCTCAGATGGCATTCCTCAGGACAAAATGATTTCATACTTAGGGCTTCTTGTTATGAAAAAGTTTGGGAACCTCTGGTCTAACTCTCTGACTGATACTTTGATTAAATTAGATGAAACTTTGCCTGATCTGGATAACCGGCTAGAAGATGGATGGATGGATTGGGGCAGAGATGAGGATAAAGATACAAACAGAACAAATACTGAAATTATAGAGATACTGAAGATAATGCAACAAGTAATTACAACAAAAGTCTCTATGTGAAAAGAGCCTGCATCTAAACAAGAGTAGAATATGCGACATTAAAATCTATTAGTTTCCTAAATGACTGGTCTTACCTTGACTGAAAAGGACCGCTGCCAGTGCAAAGACCAGAAACATCTTCATTGTTGGAAGGTGATTTTCTCAGACAGAGGAGTGAGGAGGCTTCCTGCTCATCGCTCTATAAACACTGCCAAGCACTGGAGCGACTGTGTTAAGTGTCCCTGCAATGCAAATCACTTCCTGGTTTGTACTCACCAACAAAATATGTCACTACTTAATGAAATCTGTACTTGTGTTGTTACACCCTTGTAAGCAAATGACGTATCTGGGAGACTTTCATTATCTTGTACTTGCATTACTTTCCTGTGTCTTAATATACAGTTAATACATTGTAATGAGGCCAGTGTGAGGTAAATTGTTACCATCAAGGTCTTGTTCCCTTGCAATGAACAGCTTTGGTGAATCCTGTGTCAAATCCAATCATAGTATAAAACTCCTTTATACTTTATGCTCTAAATATTTAACGCCTGAACTACACAGCATGAGTAACATTTGCATATCCAAACTGGTTGCGGCCCAGTTGTGGCATTTTAAGCTGCTGCACCAGTTCTTTCCTTGTTCCTCTCTGCTGGTTGTGTTGAGCCTATCTACATTTTACCTATGTGTGTAAGTGAACACAATTATCTAGTTTTGCTTATTTTTCCATACAGAACTCACGTTGTACCATGCAGAACATTAATGTACCATATAGGAGTGCTTATGTTAAGTTTATTTTGAGAGTGTAGGTCTACTGCAGCCAAACAGAAGCTTCTCAGCAGCTCCATAGATAACCTCATCTCCAACATTTATTTAAGTGACATGGTTTATTTAAGTGGTTTATGTATCCTCTATTTGGTTTGCTGACATGGTGATAAATGACCGTAATTGTTTACATTGATACGGCTAAAACACGCAACAGACGGATGCGGTCCGTCCAAAATAGAAGCCATGCGTATCTCCAAAGTTGCGTATCTGATCCGACCCTTCAGACACAAATGAACAAAACAGAAACACATCTGGTGTAGGAGCCGTAATTGGTCTGAACAAGAGTCAGTCAGTTGGTTAAAGCCAAATGGCTGAAGTGTCTTGTATTGTAGTTCATTTTAAAACCAGGAAATCAGTGTGTGTGAGTGTGGTTTTGTCTCTGGTGTTATCAAGTGGTCTCCTCCCATCACAGATGTGTTTGAATTAGGCCCGCGATTTCTGGCGTCCCAGAACCCCCTCTGTACCTACATTTAGGCTTATACTTAGTTCACAGCATTACTCAGTCATTTCTAAATTGGCTGTTGGTCTCAACAGCAGTGAGCTAAAGGGACGGCTGGTCCTGCTAGCTTGAAACGGCTTGCTCAGCAGTTCAGAAACCAATTAGCAAACAGTTACACCAAGAGCTGAGAACAGTGTATCTACTCCTGCTACCATAACTATCCTACCTGGCTACTGGCTATGATATTATTATAGTACAGATATATGATATATAACTCTGTCGTAAACATAAGATAGATATTTACACTTTACACTACACATAAGATAGATTTTGGACATCCTTTCTTTTCAGCCAGAGCAACCAGCTACGAGTAAGCAAGTCAGCTAGCATGCTACAGACAACTAAAAGCTAACAAGCTAACATATTTTTTTTCTTTTATCTCCTTGTTTTATTTACTGACATTTATTTTATAATTTCCTTTGTTTTGTTACTAATGTTGCACATAATGTATTCTAAAGTTTGCAGCTGCATAAATAGATTTCTTCTTTTTCTTCCTTATTGTCGTTAGGTAAAAGAAGCTTTAATGATCCCTGAGGGAATAATTTATCATTATCATCATTATTATTACTATTAGTACTATATTGTATTATTACTATGGCTGTGTTCACACGTACCGTTTTTTTCAGAACTGCCACCACCTTTTTTAGATATTTTTTGAGCGGAGTGGTTTCAAAAGTTGAGAGCTTCAAATATTACCACAACACCGGTCATAAAGAGGCAGTGTGGATCATACTGGATGTGTATTGGGAATATCTGGTAAGCCTTTGCTTGTTGCTCAACACTGTCTTATCTGGTAGAGTCACTTCCTCTTTAACTGAGGAGGTTTTTGTACGGCTGTTTATCACTGTGTGCGTGGAAAGGCTTCATGGTGCTGACAGTAATAAACTCCTGCATCTTCTGCCTGGACGTTACTGATGGTCAGATGTAAATCATAATCATATCCACTGCCTTGGTATCGACCTGAAGTGAAACTAGTTGCAAAATTAATGATGAATTTGGGAACTCCTCCTGGTTTCTGATGGTACCAGGCTAAGTCGTCATCGATGGCGCTGCTGGCTTTACAGCTGATGGTGGCAGAATCTCCCTGCTGGACCTGCAGTGATTCTGGAGTCTGGGTCAGCAAAATGTCCGCTGTACACCCTGAAATACACAACACAGGAACATCGACTCAACCTTTCACTGATATGGGACTGAGACTCATCCTGTCACTCTAATGGGTTTTGGATGGAAACCACTGAGCTGGGAGAAAAAGTTCAAATCTAACTCAGAGTCTAGATCAGCAAAATGTCGTCTTTATAGCAGAGAAAGTGACGATATCTGTTGAATTCAGACTGAAATGATCACTCACCTTGGGTGTAGAAAGTGATCGCCAAGACGAAGATGCAGATGAAAGACATGCTGGTCTTATTATTGCTCTTATGGTCTGATCTGTTTCACTGTGAGGAAAAACTGTTGAGCGTTCAGCTATAAACCCCAGAGGAGAGCTGATGCAGCGTTTCCTCTCCATGCAAATGAACCATGACATGAAAACACACAAGTAGTTACTGCTGTTTGTCTTCGTGGGGAAAAAATCATGACTTATATGATGATTTTATACAAGATAATGTCTTTAAATTTTTACCTGTATTCAACTTGTTGAACGCAACAATTTGAAAGGTAACAAAACCAGTAAAAAAACGGATAAATTATACAATCCGCTATGAGGAGAAACATTTTAAAATAATAAAACAAATAAAATAATAACAACTTTTGCTTATACCATTTCAAGGACTTTGTTTTCATTTTGGAAATAAGAAAAATAGTTGTGAGTGACACAGTGTGAACAATAAAAACAAATCTGTCAGAAACAGAGCACATTAATACTGAAGAATATGCAGATTAAAAATGTGGCCGCCAGGTAAATCAGGTAATAAATATATTACTAATTTTCTTTTCACAGGTAAATCAGGTAAGATATTGTCTTGGCTCATTTCACAATTCAAGCAGCATGTGAATGATATTTTGTCTGATTCACGATTAACATCATATTTTTGTTACATATCTTATATCTCTCGACCTGTTTGACTCACATGACTTATATCTACAATATTCATTCACACATTTTAATTAAAAAAATAGCTTTACAGTTTTCTGACAAAATGTCAACCCTATCATGGCAACGCTGTTACTTTGCACAAGGTAACATGGTTGACATGTCAAGCTGACATTGGCCATTACTCCCCATGTGATGAACAACATGGGAACATGTAGAGAGGGTTTACATGCAATTATGGAATCATTTTAAAATGTATAAAATGTATCGTATATCCTTTGAAATACAGGGTAACAGGGTTGACATGTTTTGTTTTACCATCAATGAAACATTTTAAAACATTCAAAAATACACAAAGTAGAACAGGGAACCTTATGCTGCATTCCACTGGAAGTCGGAAGTTGATAGTTCAGAGTTCATATTACCGACCTCCGATCTAAATGCGTTCCAGTGCGTCTTCTCTGGAAAACATGGACGCAGCAGCCTTTACCCGTTAACGTTAACGGCTATCTGACAGCTCTAGTTACGTTAGCAGGAGAGTTCATACAGCAAAGACTTCTATCTACTAACGAAGCACAAGTCACTGAATTACGTTACAAAGGGAAACTACAGAGTTGTTACAACAGGTTTTCATAACACAAAAACTACATATCAAGTAAAACTGATGCTGTGACGTCAGCTGTGTTTATGTCGGAGAACTCGGGCGGAATTAATCTTGTCCGAATTTCCGACCGGGAACTCCGACTTGAACGACCGTTCAGTTGCACTTTTCCGTGTCGGAAGTTGTTTTTCTCCGAGTTCTGAGTGCAGTGGAATGCAGCATGACACTCCCTCTCACCACTGTTTTCCCTCCATGAGAATGATGTCACTTCCTGAAAATCATAAGACTTGTGGAAAAGTCCTTTATTTTATTGGGGAGTTTCATCAGAGTAACAGGGTTGACAATAGATGAAGTGACACAAATATATTGAATCTTTTTTATAATTAAAAATGCATTAACTATGATAAATTATATCATTATGATCAATTATTCAATGGCAGGGAAACTCTAGGATACATTAGTGCCTTTAAAATTTGTATTATTTATTTATATTATTGAACGTTTATATAACCAGGCAAGTCAACTAAGAACAAATTCTGACAAGAGGTAAAATGTCTCTCGATGAGGAATTGGGGGAGGAAAAAATAATAAAACAACAACAACAACATAATAATACAAATAATAATAATAATAATAATAATTAAAAAAAATAATAATAATGATGATGATGACAATAAAACTAAATAATGATAATAAAACTAAATAAATACTACTACTACTATTACTAATGAGATTAGAAGGAAGTAATAATAATAAATAATAATAATGGAGGAACAATAAGAAGACTGGTAGTATGCAGAAGTCAACACTTACAATTTTTACAATGAAAAAAAAACACAAAAAAAAAACAATTGAACAAGTAAATGAATAAATAAAATGAGCAAAGAACATCAAATATCATGTCAGGTTTTCCAGTCTGTTTCTCTGTAGCTGTGGTCAGGAGGAACCTTCATCATATCAGAGGAGGACGACATCGGATATTTAATAAAAACACAATATCAGTCCAATATATCAGTCTAACTCTAATCCTGAACTCACTGAGACAAATTCCTGCATCCTGGTTGAAACGGCAGCAAAATGCTGAATGTTGAATCTTTGCCGTCGGGTCTCTTCAAGCTGGTAGAGTCACTTCCTCTTTAACTGAGGAGGTTTTTGTACGGCTGTTTATCACTGTGTGAACGGTGTGGCTTCACTCTGCTGACAGTAATAAACTCCTGAATCTTCTGCCTGGACGTTACTGATGGTCAGATGTAAATCATAATTATATCCACTGCCTTGGTATCGACCTGAAGTCATACCAGTGTTAAAATCAATGATGAATTTGGGAACTCCTCCTGGTTTCTGATGGTACCAGGCTAAGTCGTCATCGATGGCGACGCTGGAATTACAGTTGATGGTGGCAGAATCTCCCTGCTGGACCTGCAGTGATTCTGGAGTCTGGGTCACCAAAATGTCCGCTGTACACCCTGAAATACACAACACAGGAACATCGACTCAACCTTTCACTGATATGGGACTGAGACTCATCCTGTCACTCTAATGGGTTTTGGATGGAAACCACTGAGCTGGGAGAAAAAGTTCAAATCTAACTCAGAGTCTAGATCAGCAAAATGTCATCTTTATAGCAGAGAAAGTGACGATATCTGTTGAATTCAGACTGAAATGATCACTCACCTTGGGTGTAGAAAGTGATCGCCAAGACGAAGATGCAGATGAAAGACATGCTGGTCTTATTATTGCTCTTATGGTCTGATCTGTTTCACTGTGAGGAAAAACTGTTGAGCGTTCAGCTATAAACCCCAGAGGAGAGCTGATGCAGCGTTTCCTCTCCATGCAAATGAACCATGACATGAAAACACACAAGTAGTTACTGCTGTTTGCCTTCGTGGGGAAAAAATCATGACTTATATGATGATTTTATCCAAGATAATGTCTTTAAATTCTTACCCGTATTCAAGTTGTTGAACACAATCATTTGAAAGGTAGCACAAACAATAAAAACTGATAACTCATAGAATCAGGGGGAGCAGCAAATGGATGCTCTTTTAACAATAGATACTAAAATTGGTAAGGATAGTCTGGATCCCTTCTTTCTGAAAGTCTCTGCCCCCCTGATTGCAGAATATATTGCCCATATGTTTGACCTATGTATTTTATCTGGTATAGTACCCCTAGTCTGGAAAACAGCATGTTTTACCTCTGCATAAAGATCACGATAAAATGATCCTAATAACTATCGCCCAATCTCTAAATTGTCCTGTTTGGCCAAAATCTTGGAATCCCTGGTAAACAAACAACTTAAGGCATTTCTTACCAGTCACTCTGTTCTTAACTTATATCAGTCTGGTTTCAGGACCAAACATAATACCATTGCTGCTACCTCATTAGTTTTAAATTACATTGTATCTGAAAAATCAACACTGTGCCGCTTTGTTGATCTATCTAAGGCACTAGACACTGCTGATCATGCTCTTACAGAGACTTTCTTATACTGGATTAGATTCTGCTGGTTTGAAAACTACCTCTCTGACCGATATCAATGTGATAAAGTGGGAGATGTACAATCCTTCACATAACAAAGGGTGTTCACCAAGGCTCGATATTGGGTCCTATATTGTTCACTTTATATATAAATGATGTTGCAAAGTCTTTGAGAACCTGTAATGTCCACCTCTATGAAGATGACACTATTCTTTATTGTTTTTCACATTCTATACAAGCTGCCATTCTTCATCTGCAACATGCCTAATGCTTTGCACAAATCACTGTTAGATGTTAAACTGGTGTTAGACGCAGACAAGACTAAATATATGTTATTTTCTAGAGCGAGAAATGCTGATTATAATGATATTCAGCTCTGGACCTTAACTGGCACATGTATTGAAGGAGTTCCCCACTATAAATACCTTTTTTTTGCTATAAATTTGGTTGGATAAAAATGTTTCTTTATATTGATATTTTAATTCAAAAATTGTGGATGAAACTTGGCTTCTTGTATCAGAACTGATCCTGTTTGCACTCTTGATATCAATACGGACGACCAAAGGGGAGCTCTATGGGATAAGTAGTTATCTCGGGCTTTGCGCTGGTTTAAATCGCTATATCAACGAGCCCCTCTCAGCCGTTCATGGAATTTGATGCAGGACCCAGAATTCATATCAGCTAATAACGTTTTCAAAGGCGTTGTGAAACAGATTAGAAGAGCTGGGAAAGACAGAACAACACACCGTCCCCCGATTTCACCTGAAGACCAGCTCATCTTGAAGCATTCTGCAGCACTACGTCCAGACAATCCAAAAAGTTTACTGAACAAGGTCTGGTATGATATTCAGTTGCATTTTGGACGCAGGGGCAAAGAGGGGAATCGGGCTCTTAAGCCTGATTCATTCACCCTAAAATGCGATGAGAATGGAGCAAAGGTTTTCACAATGACATTTAATGAAGAAACAAAAAATCACAAAGACCCGTTGGAGAGAGACAGAGAAAATCGGAGGGGCGCTATGTTTGAGGAGCCAGGAAACCCCCTCTGTCCAGTTGCATCTCTTGAAAAGTACTTTAGCAAACTTCCACCCGATGCAAAAGCCCTCTATCTGCAGCCCAGGAAGATAGCAGCTGTCACAGATAGCGTCTAGTTCTGCTAGGAGTAAATCAGCTGTCACAGATGTTACCCAGGATGTGCAAAGAGGCAGGGACACGATCTTCTTACACCAACCACTGCCTGAGGGCCACTGCCATACAGAAACTGTCTGATGCAGGACTCGAAGCGAGGGAGATCATGGCAGTGAGTGGGCACAGGTAAGATGTTGCTTAACGTAGCCTAAATATATAGAGAGTCGCGACGACGATGAGGACTGTGATTTATAATAAATCGTCGCACCCTTAAAAAGTTAACTTATTTGTCTTGCAGGTCTGAAAGCTCGCTAAAAAGTTATTGGAGACCATCCCTGGGGAGCAGGAAACGATTGAGCAACGTACTGTCGGATCAAACAAACTCATCAGAACAAACAAACTCATCAGAATCGGACATGCCTGTAAAGCGACAGTCAACAGACTCTTATTTCACTGGCTGCACAATCAATGGAAACGTGCAGATCAATGTGTATGATACAAAGCAGCTAGCCTGCAGTCGGGAAACAGTTTACCTGTTGCTTGGCAACACTTGGTAGTGGAATCCTGAGGGAACTGTTTTTGTTGGCGGAGACGAATAAATGACAAAAATCATCTGTTGTCTCAAATTACCATTACTTGATGAATAGCTTTGTTTATACAACTGTTGTATAAAAGCAATATCACACTCGAGGTCGTGCTGTGATTATCTTCGACCGAATCACAGCCGTGCTGATATACAGTACAACAGCACTCCCTCTCGTGTGATATTGCTTAAATATAAACAATTAAAACAAATCAGTCAGGTTGCCAGGTAAATCAGTAATACTCACACTCGATATCTGATATTTAATAAAAACACAATATCAGTCCAATATATCAGTCTAACTCTAATCCTGAACTCACTGAGACAAATTCCTGCATCCTGGTTGAAACGGCAGCAAACTGCTGAATGTTGAATCTTTGCCGTCGGGTCTCTTCAAGCTGGTAGAGTCACTTCCTCTTTAACTGAGGAGGTTTTTGTTCGGCTGTTTATCACTGTGTGAACGGTGTGGTGTAATGGTGCTGACAGGAATAAACTCCTGAATCTTCTGCCTGGACGTTACTGATGGTCAGACTGAAATCATAATTATTTCTACTGCCTTTGTATCGACCTGAAGTGAAACCAGCATAAAAATCAATGATGAATTTGGGAGCTCCTCCTGGTTTCTGATGGTACCAGGCTAATTCGTTACCGATGTTGCTGCTGGATTTACAGCTGATGGTGGCAGAATCTCCCTGCTGGACCTGCAGTGATTCTGGAGTCTGGGTCACCAAAATGTCCGCTGTACACCCTGAAATACACAACACAGGAACATCGACTCAACCTTTCACTGATATGGGACTGAGACTCATCCTGTCACTCTAATGGGTTTTGGATGGAAACCACTGAGCTGGGAGAAAAAGTTCAAATCTAACTCAGAGTCTAGATCAGCAAAATGTCGTCTTTATACGAGAGAAAGTGACGATATCTGTTGAATTCAGACTGAAATGATCACTCACCTTGGGTGTAGAAAGTGATCGCCAAGACGAAGATGCAGATGAAAGACATGCTGGTCTTATTATTGCTCTTATGGTCTGATCTGTTTCACTGTGAGGAAAAACTGTTGAGCGTTCAGCTATAAACCCCAGAGGAGAGCTGATGCAGCGTTTCCTCTCCATGCAAATGAACAGTTGACTGTCTGCTGGTTGTGGCTGCACCATTACATCAAATGGAAAAAAATCTATATGTTTCTGTATCATTTTGTACACATTTCCCTGTAATTCAGCATGACACATTTGATGTCTTTGGAAAACTTGTTATCTTGACTGGAATTTTAAATAAAGTTCTGTGGGTTTGAACAAAGCTTGGCCGTGCGAAAGTCGGGAGAACAGCGCTGTCATTTAGAGTTACAGCCCAGTTACTTCTCTCTACATCTTCTTTACATTTTCCCCCATTATTTTGCAATGCATGCTGTATAATCCACTTGTTTCTTGTCGTTTTTAAAATACAAACTTTATAGTGTCAAACCTAGCTTGAAATTCAACGCTGTCCTTGCTAACAAAGGCACCCTAAATCAAAAGACATGGATGTATAACAAAGTTTTTAAGGTGACATGTTTTTGAGGGATTATTTCCTGGAGGATCTTCCTGTGCGTGTCAGCTGATTGATCCTATCGAGCCCGCAGCCTCCTAAATGTTGATACCAAAATATTATCAAAAACTTTGGCTATTCGCCTAGAGAAGATTCTCCCAACAATTATCTCACAGGACCAATCAGGTTTCATTAAGAATAAGCTTCTGTTCTCCAACCTTCGTAGACTCTTTAATATTAGTTACTCCCCCAGTCCAAATCCCCAATTCAATTCAATTCAATTCAATTTTATTTGTATAGCACCATCTCATACAGAAGCAGTTCAAAGTGCTTTACATAAAAACAGAATAAAACAGCAGAAATGTGCAAATAAACAGAAACATCTCCCTGTTCAGCTGAAGGAAGTTTGCTGCCATCCAGTGGTTGATTTCTTCCAAGTAGCTGACTAGGGAGTTTATGGGTTGGAAGTCATCAGTGGATAGTGAAATGAGAAGCTGCGTGTCATCGGCATAATTATGGTAGCTGATGTTATGTTTGCTGATAATGTGACCAAGGGGAAGCATATATAGGTTGAATAGGAGAGGACCCAGGATGGAGCCCTGCGGGACCCCACACAGTAATTTGTGTCTGCTGGAGTGGAAGTCCCCGAGTGTGACTATGAAATGTCCATAAGTATTCATTTCCTGTGATGCTCAGATGGCTTTCGATCGGGTGGAGTGGGACTTTCTTGTTTCTGTTTTGGAGAGATTTGGATTTGGCGAAAATTTAATTTATTGGGGTAAGCTTTTGTATGCCTCCCCTCTTGCCTCTGTACAGACTAATGGTTTTAGATCAAAGTTTTTCCAGTTGCAACGTGGCACCAGGCAGGGCTGTCCCCTCTCCCCTCTATTATTCGCAGTCTCCATTGAGCCCCTGGCTATTGCTCTTCGCTCACTTACTGGATATCAGGGCATATTCAGAGGGGGGAGGGGACACAAGGTATCTTTATACGCAGATGACTTACTCATATATGTTAGTAATCCAGCTGAATCAATTCCAAATTCACATACACATACATTCACAAGTGAACAATGTTCCCAGTTACATCATCATTAGTCAGTCTTGTAGTGCCAACAGATTCAAAACATTTATGATTGAAACGAAAGGTCACCGTAACTCACTGCCAATAATCAGTTTAAATCTCAAACCTCGAACAGTTCAGGGTAGGAAGCTAACTTTGCCATTGGTCACATTGGATGGAAGCCTACATCCCAAAAATCAGCAGCCACTTTCACTACCCTGCTGAAAAAAACAGCATAGACCAGCAAAGCTGGTATTTATACTGGTCATGCTGGCTTTTTAGCAGGGTATTTTACCAGCCAACTTGATGTTTAGAACAGAATAGGTCTCCAGCGGTGGTTGGTTACCTGGAGGTAGACTAGTTTTAGCTCTACAGACATTTCTCAACCTACCAGTTTTTTTGGCTAAGGAATGTTAGATTGAAGCCCAGAGAAAAAGACAAGAGAGGAGGAAGAATACAATCTAGCCATGCTAAGTTAGCTAGGATAGCTAGTTAGCTAGCTGCTGACCTTCCATCATGAATGCCATGGTCATGAATGAATGAAAAAAGAAGTCATTGCCATTCGTAATTTTATTTATATTTTAACCAGAGTTCCTTCTTTGCCTTTCAAGTTTGCCAGTTAGCTAACTTGCGCTCTAAAAAAATTGTGGCTCCACCCATTGAAATCTAACTCAACCAATGAGATTACTTATTGCAGGTGTTGCTAATGATCTGATTGGTCAGCATCAATGTAAGCCAGGTGTGTCTGATTAGTGAGCCAAAGCCTTTCCTATACATTAAACTGAGCTGGGGTCTGTACATGCTATGCAGCCAGCACAACTGCATAATCAAAACTGTGATTCCAAACTATTGCAACTGCTTCCAATAAACTTGATGTGTGTTTACAGTATTTTCTCAATGTCATTCAGTGGAAACACCCTGTAACTGAAAGAGTAAACTTTCCAATCTCAAGATCATTTCCTTCTCAATCTATGTGTAGCAGGTGGTACCTGTGGCTTACCTCACTCACCTGTCTCGATTGCTGATAGGGAGCTGGATATATAAAGCAAGGTAGGTGTGTCCTTAATTTGCTCGCTTCTGGGTTGGAGGATGGAGAGAAGTTTGTCTTGTCCCCGAGGATGAGCGTTGGTTCGATGGGGGTGAGGGACTAAAGATGTTTTTAGGTTTTAAGTGCGACTGAAGTGGAATTTGGGTGGATTGTGTTTTTGACTGTCTGCAATTCTCTGTGCATTTCAGACTGGGAACCTATAGGAGTGTCTCACCTGTTTGCTTATATACCTTCACCGAGTGTGAAACGTTGCAGTGCGGTGCAGTGTATAATGGAGTGTGGAGTTTATCACTGGTAAAGATTAACCCTTCTCTGTTAATTAGAATACAAAGAATATGGAGCGAGACTCAGGGGGGGCGGGAAGTGTTTCTTTGCTTTTTTATTGTTTTGTATCATCCCTTTTTATAATAAACCCTGGCACTCTGGCAATTTCAAACTTGTTCCTGTCATTTATTATGAATTTGGACCCACCACACATTGCCTTTCTGAAAGTAGTGCAGAAAGGGATGGTAAGCGGGCAAAACATAATGTTCCAACATAACTCAGTCATCCATCAGTCTAACAGATCTACTGGTGATGATGGTCCCAGCTGACTGTATACCACACACATTAAACTGTTTCCTCACAGAACATCACACACATCTGCTGGTCATGGTGGCAACAGCAGTTCAGTTTATTCAGGAAGCTCATTTGCATAGAGAGGGACTTTATATTTGGAGGATCTGCTTCAAAGCTCTGGAGGGTTTAAACTTCTGCAAGCTGAACGCTGCTGAACACAACTTGTTCCTGGAGGCAGCGACGCCCAAAACCATGTCTGTCACCGCCATTTTCATCCTGATATGTGCTGCCTGTATTCAAGGTGAGACTGGCTGACTCTTATTTCACCATTTACTTGTTTTCTCAGCTTCATCCAATCTAAACAGTTTGTTCATAATCCCTCCAGAGACTGTGAGAGATTTCTGAGTGTATGGAGAAATGATTTGATATTTATATCTGTGAAAAATCAAAGAGGGTCCGACATCCAGCAAAGAGAATGACCGCTGACATTTCCACCCTGTTTGCTTGTTTGCTTCCAGAAACAAGAGGCCAGGTCACTGTGACTCAGACTCCTTCAACCAAAGCTGTTAATGTGGGAGATTCAGTAAATCTAGGATGCAGACTGAGTCAACTAACTAATTGCAACCCTCCCTGTGTGTCCTGGTACCTTCAGAAACCTGGACAAGCTCCTCAACTCCTCGTTTATCAGATGAAAATGCTTCAGTCAGGACGTCCGACTAGATTCAGTGGCAGTGGATCTGGCAGCGACTTCACCCTGACCATCAGTGGAGTCCAGGCTGAAGATTCAGGAGTTTATTTCTGTCTGAGTACCAACTTGATTGGTAGTAACTACATGTCCACACAGTGAGAGAGAGCCGTACAAAAACCTCCTCAGTTAAAGAGGAAGTGACTCTACCAGCTTGAAGAGACCCGACGGCAAAGATTCAACATTCATTCTTTCTTTATTATTATTATTAGTAGTATTAGTAGTTCATTTAACAGGAACATTTGCATCAACTCCTCCAGTTAGCAAAAATGTTAATTATCATCTGTAGTCTCTGGACAGGTGAAGAAAGTGCGACCACAGGTTTGTGTTCAAAACATCAAGCAACACTCAGGCATTTAAAACCAAATCAAAATCTACACAAAAAATTGTAATAATAATAATGATGATAATAACCCACAAACATAAAAGTTTCATTTTTTAAGGTGAGATTTTTTTAATGAATTTTCATAAGCCCCTTAAAAAAAAATTTCTCACTTGCACACATTTATCATTTTTTTCTCTCTTATGTTTTTATCATTACATGTATTTTGATGCTGCATTTTATTACTGTGATTTTGTTTTTAAATCACTTGTTTGTTTTTATCAATGTGCAACTCAGCTAAACTAAACATAACTAACTTAAATTACACTCATAGAAAACAAGGTACAGAAACATAGGGTATAAATGCTTGTGACTTCAGGGTAAAAATATTGTCTCCTTCACCTCCAAACGAATAATTACCTACCCCAAATGACCAAAAATGTACTTTGATGCTTTGAAAATGAAATGTCAGCAAACTGCTGAATGTTGAATCTTTGCCGTCGGGTCTCTTCAAGCTGGTAGAGTCACTTCCTCTTTAACTGAGGAGGTTTTTGTTCGGCTGTTTATCACTGTGTGAACGGAAAGTCTTCATGCTGCTGACAGTGATAAACTCCTGAATCTTCTGCCTGGACGTTACTGATGGTCAAACTGTAATCAGAATTAGATCCACTACCTTTGTATCGACCTGAAGTGAAACCATCATAAAAATCAATGATGAATTTGGGAGCTCCTCCTGGTTTCTGATGGTACCAGGCTAATTTGTTACCGATGTCACTGCTGGCTTTACAGCTGATGGTGGCAGAATCTCCCTGCTGGACCTCCAGTGATTCTGGAGTCTGGGTCAGCAAAGTGTCCGCTGTACACCCTGAAATACACAACACAGGAACATCGACTCAACCTTTCACTGATATGGGACTGAGACTCATCCTGTCACTCTAATGGGTTTTGGATGGAAACCACTGAGCTGGGAGAAAAAGTTCAAATCTAACTCAGAGTCTAGATCAGCAAAATGTCGTCTTTATAGCAGAGAAAGTGACGATATCTGTTGAATTCAGACTGAAATGATCACTCACCTTGGGTGTAGAAAGTGATCGCCAAGACGAAGATGCAGATGAAAGACATGCTGGTCTTATTATTGCTCTTATGGTCTGATCTGTTTCACTGTGAGGAAAAACTGTTGAGCGTTCAGCTATAAACCCCAGAGGAGAGCTGATGCAGCGTTTCCTCTCCATGCAAATGAACAGTTGACTGTCTGCTGGTTCCTGGTCAGCTGATACGCTCTGCTCTGTTTGTATGGAGAGAAGTTCACCTCAAACTGCACTGCAAAATCTGGCATCAGGTTAATGCTGCAAACATACTGTACATTCCTCATAGAACATGACTTAACCCCTTGTTCCCTGACTTTAGCTGACTTTACCCTTACATTTCCCCTTAAGCAGCTTCAAAGTTAGAAAAAAAATAAATTCCTAACTGTACAACAACGTCACATCCATATTCTGTATCTGTTCATTCCAACGCTTTCTTGAAGCTCTAGCTGCTTATATTGAATGAAATATTAAAATACAAGACGTTTTTGTGGCTGCACCATTACATCAAATGGAAAAAAATCTATATGTTTCTGTATCATTTTGTACACATTTCCCTGTAATTCAGCATGACACATTTGATGTCTTTGGAAAACTTGTTATCTTGACTGGAATTTCAAATAAAGTTCTGTGGGTTTGAACAAAGCTTGGCCGTGCGAAAGTCGGGAGAACAGTGGTGTCATTTAGAGTTACAGCCCAGTTACTTCTCTCTACGTCTTCTTTACATTTTCCCCCGTTATTTTGCAATGCATGCTGTATAATCCACTTGTTTCTTGATGTTTTTAAAATACAAACTTTACGGCGTCAAACCTAGCTTGAAATTCAACGCTGTCCTTGCTAACAAAGGCACCCTAAATCAAAAGACATGGATGTATAACAAAGTTTTTAAGGTGACATGTTTTTGAGGGATTATTTCCTGGGGGATCTTCCTGTGCGTGTCAGCTGATTGATCCTATCGACCCCGCAGCCTCCTAAATGTTGATACCAAATTATTATCAAAAACTTTGGCTATTCGCCTAGAGAAGATTTTCCCAACAATTATCTCACAGGACCAATCAGGTTTCATTAAGAATAGGCTTCTGTTCTCCAACCTTCGTAGATTCTGTAATATTAGTTACTCCCCCAGTCCAAATCCCCAATGTCCATAAGTATTCATTTCCTGTGATGCTCAGAAGGCTTTCGATCGGGTGGAGTGGGACTTACTTGTTTCTGTTTTGCAGAGATTTGGATTTGGCGGAAATTTAATTTATTGGGGTAAGCTTTTGTATGCCTCCCCTCTTGCCTCTGTACAGACTAATGGTTTTAGATCCAAGTTTTTCCAGTTGCAACGTGGCACCAGGCAGGGCTGTCCCCTCTCCCCTCTATTATTCACAGTCTCCATTGAGCCCCTGGCTATTGCTCTTCGCTCACTTACTGGATATCAGGGCATATTCAGAGGGGGGAGGGGACACAAGGTATCTTTATACACAGATGACTTACTCATATATGTTAGTAATCCAACTGAATCAATTCCAAATTCACATACACATACATTCACAAGTGAACAATGTTCCCAGTTACATCATCATTAGTCAGTCTTGTAGTGCCAACTGATTCAAAACATTTATGATTGAAACGAAAGGTCACCGTAACTCACTGCCAATAATCAGTTTAAATCTCAAACCTCGAACAGTTCAGGGTAGGAAGCTAACTTTTCCATTGGTCACATTGGATGGAAGCCTACATCCCAAAAATCAGCAGCCACTTTCACTACCCTGCTGAAAAAACCAGCATAGACCAGCAAAGCTGGTTTTGCTGGTGATCAAGCTACTCACCAGCATAGACCAGCTTTGCTGGTCAACTTGCTGGTCTTGCTGGTGACCAGCTTAGAGTGTGTTTTGGGCACTTTTTTGCTGGTCATGCTGGTGACCAGCCTATGTTGGTGGTTTTTGCTGGTGTATGCTGGTGCTGGTTTAAGCTGGTATTTGTACTGGTCATGCTGGTTTTTTAGC
Organism: Centroberyx gerrardi; assembly: GCF_048128805.1. Classification (NCBI taxonomy): domain Eukaryota; kingdom Metazoa; phylum Chordata; class Actinopteri; order Beryciformes; family Berycidae; genus Centroberyx; species Centroberyx gerrardi. The sequence continues at coordinate 2,369,306 of NC_136006.1, read as the reverse complement.
AGGGTATTTTACCAGCCAACTTGATGTTTAGAACAGAATAGGTCTCCAGTGGTGGTTGGTTACCTGGAGGTAGACTAGTTTTAGCTCTACAGACATTTCTCAACCTACCACAGTTTTTTGGCTAAGGAATGTTAGATTGAAGCCCAGAGGAAAAGACAAGAGAGGAGGAAGAATACAATCTAGCCATGCTAAGTTAGCTAGGACAGCTAGTTAGCTAGCTGCTGACCTTCCATCATTAATGCCATGGTCATGAATGAATGAAAAAAGAAGTCATCGCCATTTATATTTTTATTTATATTTTGACCAGAGTTTCTTCTTTGCCTTTCAAGTTCACCAGTTAGCTAACTTGCACTCTAAGAAACTGTGGCTCCACCCGTTGAAGCTTAACTCAACCAATGAGATTACTTATTGCAGGTGTTGCTAATGATCTGATTGGTCAGCCTCAGTGTAAGCCAGGTGTGTCTGATTAGTTGAGCGAGCCAAAGCTGTTTCTATACAACAAACTGAGCTGGTGTCTGGCCAAACTAAAACTGAGTTTCATCACTGCTATGCAGCCGGGACAAGCGTTTAATCAAAAAACTATTGCAACCGTTTCCAATAAACTACCAGTAAATTCGATTTTGGTTGATGTGTGTTTACAGTATATTCACAGTGAAACACCGTGTAACTGAAAGAGTAAACTTAACTCCCCATCAACTTATAACATGTTTTCTTGAGTCTTCCTCACTTTCCAATCTCAACATAATTTCCATCTCATTCTAATTTTCCAACATAACTCAGTTATCCATCAGTCTAACAGATCTACTGGTGATGATGGTCCCAGCTGACTGTATACCACACACATTAAACTGTTTCCTCACAGAACATCACACACATCTGCTGGTCATGGTGGCAACAGCAGTTCAGTTTATTCAGGAAGCTCATTTGCATAGAGAGGGACTTTATATTTGGAGGATCTGCTTCAAAGCTCTGGAGGGTTTAAACTTCTGCAAGCTGAACGCTGCTGAACACAACTTGTTCCTGGAGGCAGCGACGCCCAAAACCATGTCTGTCACCGCCATTTTCATCCTGATATGTGCTGCCTGTATTCAAGGTGAGACTGGCTGACTCTTATTTCACCATTTACTTGTTTTCTCAGCTTCATCCAATCTAAACAGTTTGTTCATAATCCCTCCAGAGACTGTGAGAGATTTCTGAGTGTATGGAGAAATTATTTGATATTTACATCTGTGAAAAATCAGAGAGGGTCCGACATCCAGCAAAGAGAATGACCGCTGACATTTCCACCCTGTTTGCTTGTTTGCTTCCAGAAACAAGAGGCCAGGTCACTGTGACTCAGACTCCTTCAACCAAAGCTGTTAATGTGGGAGATTCAGTAAATCTAGGATGCAGACTGAGTCAACCAGCTTCATGCAACCCTCCCTGTGTGTCCTGGTACCTTCAGAAACCTGGACAAGTTCCTCAACTCCTCGTTTATCAGACAAAAACGCTTCAGTCAGGACGTCCGACTAGATTCAGTGGCAGTGGATCTGGGTTGGACTTCACCCTGACCATCAGTGGAGTCCAGGCTGAAGATTCAGGAGTTTATTTCTGTCTGAGTTTCAACTGGATTAATAATAAAGACGTGTTCACACAGTGAGAGAGAGCCGGACAAAAACCTCCGTCCGTTAAAGAGGAAGTAACAGCTTGATGAGACCTGGTAGTGTCAGAGCTTGACTTGTCATCTTGACTTGCTTCTTAATTATTATTATTTGTATTATTATTATTAGAGGTAGTACTTTATTTAACAGGGACAATTACATTATCTCCTCCAGACTTAAATGCCAATTTTCATCTGTAGTCTCTGGACAGAAGAGAGTATTACCGCAGGTTTGTGTTAAAAACATAAAGCAAGCGACACTCATAATAATAATAGTTATAATAATTAAAATAACATGAAATTGTTTTTGATTTTTTGTTGACATTTTTTATTTTTTGAGGTGAGATTTTTGAAGAGATTTTCATAAGCCCCTAATAGTTTTTTTTTTTTTTTTATCTTACTGGCACACATTTGTCATTTTGTGTTTTTATCATTATTTGTACTTTGATACCGCATTTTATTACTGTGTTGTTGTTTTTAAAAATAATTTCTTTGTTTTTAACAATGTGCAACGTAACTAAACTAAATTAAGTTAAAACTAACCTAAAACATAACTAATATATACTACACTCTCAGAAAACAAGGTAAAAAAAAATGTAGGGTATAAATGCTTGTCACTTCAGGGTAAAAATATTGTCTCCTTCACCTCCAAACGAAAAATTACGTACCCCAAATGACAAAAAATATACTTTGATGCTTTGAAAATGAAATTGCTGCAAACTGCTGAATGTTGAATCTTTGCCGTCGGGTCTCTTCAAGCTGGTAGAGTCACTTCCTCTTTAACTGAGGAGGTTTTTGTACGGCTGTTTATCACTGTGTGAACGGTGTGCCGTAATGGTGCTGACAGGAATAAACTCCTGAATCTTCTGCCTGGACGTTACTGATGGTCAGACTGAAATCATAATTATTTCTACTGCCTTTGTATCGACCTGAAGTGAAACCAGCATAAAAATCAATGATGAATTTGGGAGCTCCTCCTGGTTTCTGATGGTGCCAGGCTAATTCGTTACCGATGTCACTGCTGGATTTACAGCTGATGGTGGCAGAATCTCCCTGCTGGACCTCCAGTGATTCTGGAGTCTGGGTCATCAAACTGTACGCTGTACACCCTGAAATACACAACACAGGAACATCGACTCAACCTTTCACTGATATGGGACTGAGACTCATCCTGTCACTCTAATGGGTTTTGGATGGAAACCACTGAGCTGGGAGAAAAAGTTCAAATCTAACTCAGAGTCTAGATCAGCAAAATGTCGTCTTTATAGCAGAGAAAGTGACGATATCTGTTGAATTCAGACTGAAATGATCACTCACCTTGGGTGTAGAAAGTGATCGCCAAGACGAAGATGCAGATGAAAGACATGCTGGTCTTATTATTGCTCTTATGGTCTGATCTGTTTCACTGTGAGGAAAAACTGTTGAGCGTTCAGCTATAAACCCCAGAGGAGAGCTGATGCAGCGTTTCCTCTCCATGCAAATGAACAGTTGACTGTCTGCTGGTTCCTGGTCAGCTGATACGCTCCGCTCTGTTTGTATGGAGAGAAGTTCACCTCAAACTGCACTGCAAAATCTGGCATCAGGTTAATGCTGCAAACATACTGTACATTCCTCATAAAACATGACTTAAAGGAGAACAGCGGTGTCATTTAGAGTTACAGCCCAGTTACTTCCCTTTACATCTTCTTTACATTTTCCCCCATTATTTTGCAATGCATGCTGTATAATCCACTTGTTTCATGTCGTTTTTAAAATACAAACTTTATAGTGTCAAACCTAGCTTGAAATTCAAAGCTGTCCTAAATAAAGAGACATGGATGTATAACAAAGTTTGTAAGTCAGCAGCCACTTTCACTATTTTACCAGCCAACTGGATGTTTTAACAGAATAGGACTCAAATGATGGTTGGTTACCTGGAGGTAGACTAGCTTTAGCTCTACAGATATTTCTCAACCAACCACAGTTTTTCTGGCTAAGTAACGTTAGTCTGAAGCCCAGAGAAAAAGACAAGAGAGGAGGAAGAATACAATCTAGCCATGCTAAGTTAGCTAGGATAGCTAGTTAGCTAGCTGCTGATCTTCCAGCATCATGAATGCCATGGTCATGAATGAATGAAAAAAGAAGTCATTGCCATTCGTAATTTTATTTATATTCCTTCTTTGCCTTTCAAGTTTGCCAGTTAGCTAACTTGCGCTCTAAAAAAGAAATTGTGGCTCCACCCATTGAAATCTAACTCAACCAATGAGATTACTTATTGCAGGTGTTGCTAATGATCTGATTGGTCAGCATCAATGTAAGCCAGGTGTGTCTGATTAGTGAGCCAAAGCCTTTCCTATACATTAAACTGAGCTGGGGTCTGTACATGCTATGCAGCCAGCACAACTGCATAATCAAAACTGTGATTCCAAACTATTGCAACTGCTTCCAATAAACTTGATGTGTGTTTACAGTATTTTCTCAATGTCATTCAGTGGAAACACCCTGTAACTGAAAGAGTAAACTTTCCAATCTCAAGATCATTTCCTTCTTAATCTATGTGTAGCAGGTGGTACCTGTGGCTTACCTCACTCACCTGTCTCGATTGCTGATAGGGAGCTGGATATATAAAGCAAGGTAGGTGTGTCCTTAATTTGCTCGCTTCTGGGTTGGAGGACGGAGAGAAGTTTGTCTCGTCCTCGAGGATGAGCGTTGGTTCGATGGGGGTGAGGGACTAAAGATGTTTTTAGGTTTTAAGTGCGACTGAAGTGGAATTTGGTTGGATTGTGTTTTTGACTGTCTGCAATTCTCTGTGCATTTCAGTGCAGTACCGCAGCATCTTAGTGTGGCTTTCGGCAGTTGGAGGTAGACCTAAGCTGTGTGGGAGAGTGCATGCCGACGCAGCAGGTATGCATAGTAGCCTATTTTTATTTAAAATGAAAAGCGCATTCTGTAGCTCGTATCCTGTTAGACTGGGAACCTATAGGAGTGTCTCACCTGTTTGCTTATATACCTTCACCGAGTGTGAAACGTTGCAGTGCGGTGCAGTGTATAATGGAGTGTGGAGTTTATCACTGGTAAAGATTAACCCTTCTCTGTTAATTAGAATACAAAGAATATGGAGCGAGACTCATGGGGGGGGGGGGAGTGTTTCTTTGCTTTTTTATTGTTTTGTATCATCCCTTTTTGTAATAAACCCTGGCACTCACATTTTCAATTTCAAACTTGTTCCTGTCATTTATTATGAATTTGGACCCACCACACATTGCCTTTCTGAAAGTAATGCAGAAAGAGATGGTCAGCAGGCAAAACATAATGTTCCAACATAACTCAGTTATCCATCAGTCTAACAGATCTACTGGTGATGATGGTCCCAGCTGACTGTATACCACACACATTAAACTGTTTCCTCACAGAACATCACACACATCTGCTGGTCATGGTGGCAACAGCAGTTCAGTTTATTCAGGAAGCTCATTTGCATAGAGAGGGACTTTATATTTGGAGGATCTGCTTCAAAGCTCTGGAGGGTTTAAACTTCTGCAAGCTGAACGCTGCTGAACACAACTTGTTCCTGGAGGCAGCGACGCCCAAAACCATGTCTGTCACCGCCATTTTCATCCTGATATGTGCTGCCTGTATTCAAGGTGAGACTGGCTGACTCTTATTTCACCATTTACTTGTTTTCTCAGCTTCATCCAATCTAAACAGTTTGTTCATAATCCCTCCAGAGACTGTGAGAGATTTCTGAGTGTATGGAGAAATTATTGGATATTTATATCTGTGAAAAATCAAAGAGGGTCCGACATCCAGCAAAGAGAATGACTGCTGACATTTCCACCCTGTTTGCTTGTTTGCTTCCAGAAACAAGAGGCCAGGCCACTGTGACTCAGACTCCTTCGACCAAAGCTGTTAATGTGGGAGATTCAGTAAATCTAGGATGCAGACTGAGTCAACCAGCTTCATGCAACCCTCCCTGTGTGTCCTGGTACCTTCAGAAACCTGGACAAGTTCCTCAACTCCTGGTTTATCAGACAAAAACGCTTCAGTCAGGACGTCCGACTAGATTCAGTGGCAGTGGATCTGGGTTGGACTTCACCCTGACCATCAGTGGAGTCCAGGCTGAAGATTCAGGAGTTTATTTCTGTCTGAGTACCAACTTGATTGGTAGTAACTTGATGTTCACACAGTGAGAGAGAGCCGTACAAAAACCTCCTCAGTTAAAGAGGAAGTGACTCTACCAGCTTGAAGAGACCCGACGGCAAAGATTCAACATTCATTCTTTCTTTATTATTATTATTATTAGTAGTATTAGTAGTTCATTTAACAGGAACATTTGCATCAACTCCTCTAGTTATCAAAAATGTTAATTATCATCTGTAGTCTCTGGACAGGTGAAGAAAGTGCGACCACAGGTTTGTGTTCAAAACATCAAGCAACACTCAGGCATTTAAAACCAAATCAAAATCTATACAAAAAATACTAATAATAATAATAATAATGATAATAACCCACAAACATAAAAGTTTCATCTTTTAAGGTGAGATTTTTTTGATAAATTTTCATAAGCCCCTTAAAGTTTTTTTTTTCTCACTTGCACACATTTATCATTTTTTACTCTCTTATGTTTTTATCATTACATGTATTTTGATGCTGCATTTTATTACTGTGATTTTTTTTTAAATCACTTGTTTGTTTTTATCAATGTGCAACTCAGCTAAACTAAACTATGTTAAAACAAACCTAAAACATAACTAACTTAAATTACACTCATAGAAAACAAGGTACAGAAACATCGGGTATAAATGCTTGTGACTTCAGGGTAAAAATATTGTCTCCTTCACCTCCAAAAGAAAAATTACCTACCCCAAATGACAAAAAATGTACTTTGATGCTTTGAAAATGAAATGGCAGCAAACTGCTGAATGTTGAATCTTTGCCGTCGGGTCTCTTCAAGCTGGTAGAGTCACTTCCTCTTTAACTGAGGAGGTTTTTGTTCGGCTGTTTATCACTGTGTGATTCGATAGCCGTAATAGTGCTGACAGTAATAAACTCCTGCATCTTCTGCCTGGACGTTACTGATGGTCAGACTGAAATGATGATTATTTCTACTGCCTTTGTATCGACCTGAAGTGAAACCATCATAAAAATAAATGATGAATTTGGGAGCTCCTCCTGGTTTCTGATGGTACCAGACTAATTCCTTATTGGTGCTGCTGCCGGTTTTACAGCTGATGGTGGCAGAATCTCCCTGCTGGACCTCCAGTGATTCTGGAGTCTGGGTCAGCAAAGTGTCCGCTGTACACCCTGAAATACACAACACAGGAACATCGACTCAACCTTTCACTGATATGGGACTGAGACTCATCCTGTCACTCTAATGGGTTTTGGATGGAAACCACTGAGCTGGGAGAAAAAGTTCAAATCTAACTCAGAGTCTAGATCAGCAAAATGTCGTCTTTATAGCAGAGAAAGTGACGATATCTGTTGAATTCAGACTGAAATGATCACTCACCTTGGGTGTAGAAAGTGATCGCCAAGACGAAGATGCAGATGAAAGACATGCTGGTCTTATTATTGCTCTTATGGTCTGATCTGTTTCACTGTGAGGAAAAACTGTTGAGCGTTCAGCTATAAACCCCAGAGGAGAGCTGATGCAGCGTTTCCTCTCCATGCAAATGAACAGTTGACTGTCTGCTGGTTCCTGGTCAGCTGATACGCTCCGCTCTGTTTGTATGGAGAGAAGTTCACCTCAAACTGCACTGCAAAATCTGGCATCAGGTTAATGCTGCAAACATACTGTACATTCCTCATAGAACATGACTTAAAGGAGAACAGCGGTGTCATTTAGAGTTACAGCCCAGTTACTCTCTATGTGTTAATATAGTGATAGTGTTAATAAAAGTCATTGCCATTCAAATTTGTATTTATATTTTGACCAGAGTTCCTTCTTTGCCTTTCTAGTTTGCCAATTTGCTAACTTGCACTCTAAAAAACTGTGGCCCCACCCAATGATCCACTCAACCAATGACATTACAGTTACAAGTTACAATTACAATTTCCCATTTGGCAGACGCTTTTATCCAAAGCGACGTACACATGAGATTTTAATACAACACAAGCAAGGATCTAGTCAGGAAAGAACAACGAGAGTAAGAGCCATGAAGCTAAGATCTGGTCCAACAGGACAGAGGTGCCACGAGGCAGAGAGGCAGATAAAGAGGTTGGGTTTTTTTTGGTTTTTTTTGGTTACACAGTCCATCAGGTGAGAAGGTGTTCACTAAAGAGCTGGGTCTTTAGCCTTTTCTTAAAGATTGAGAGGGACTCTGCGGATCGAATGGAGTTTGGTAACTCGTTCCACCACCGAGGAACCACAGAAGAAGAGTCTGGATAGAGACTTAGGGCCTTGTTGTGGCGGCAGCACCAGGCGCCGCTCCTTGGCAGAGCGTAGTGAGCGGGAGGGAGCGTAGACCTGAATGAGGGAGTTCAGGTCGGTCGGAGCCGTTTTGGTTGCTGCTTTGTAGGCGAGCATCAAGGACTTGAACTTGATGCGGGCGGCGACTGGGAGCCAGTGGAGGGATATGAACAGCGGAGTGACATGTGCTCTTTTGGGCCGGTTGAAGACCAGACACGCTGTCGCGTTCTGGATCATCTGCAGAGGTTTGAGCGTACATGCCGGGAGCCCTGCCAGTAAGGAGTTGCAGTAGTCAAGGCCTGATATTATAAGCACCTGTACTAGGAGTTGTGCTGCATGTTCAGACAGGTAGGGTCTGATCTTCCTGATGTTGTACAGGGCAAATCAACATGACCGAGCAACAGAAGCCACATGCTCCTTAAAGGTTAGTTGGTCATCAATCATGACACCCAAGTTTCTGGCAGACTTTGTGGGAATGAGCTGAGCTGATTCGAGCTGGATACTGATCTGTTGTTGTCCAGAGGGACTGGCTGGGATGACAAGGAGCTCAGTCTTTGACAGGTTAAGCTGAAGGTGGCGTTCCTTCATCCATGCCGAGATATCGGCGAGGCATGCCGATATCCGAGACCGTGGGGTCGTCTGGCGGGAACGATAGGAGGAGCTGGGTATCGTCAGCATATGAATGGTATGAGAAGCCATGTGAGCGGATGACCGCACCAAGTGAGGTGGTGTATATTGAAAAGAGAAGGGGTCCAAGCACTGACCCTTGAGGTTCCCCGGTGGACAAGCAGTGGGATTTAGACACTTCCCCTCTCCAAGACACTCTAAAGGATCTCCCTGAGAGGTCGGACTCAAACCGGCGGAGAGCAGATCCTGAGAAGCCGAGCTCAGCGAGTGTGGAGAGGAGGATTTGGTGGTTAACCGTGTCAAAGGCAGCCGATAGGTCGAGCAACATTAGGACAGAGGACTGACCGGCAGCTCTAGCTGATCGCAGAGTTTCCACTACAGACAAGAGCGCAGTCTCGGTAGAGTGTCCGCGTTTGAAGCCAGACTGGTTAGGATCATACAGGTTACAATACATTACTTATTGCAGGTGTTGCTAATGATCTGATTGGTCAGCCTCAGTGTAAGCCAGGTGTGTCTGATTAGTCGAGCGAGCCAAAGCCATTCTATACAACAAACTGAGCTGGTGTCTGGCCAAACTAAAACTGAGCTTCATCACTGCTAATCAGCCGGGACAAGCGTTTAATCAAATCTGTGATTCTAAACTATTGCAACCGTTTCCAATAAACTTCCAGTACATTTAATTTTAGTTGATGTGTGTTTACAGTATTTTCTCAATGCCATTCAGTGGAAACACCCTGTAACTGAAAGAGTAAACTTAACTCCCCAACAACTTATAACACGTTTTCTTGAGTCTCCCTCACTTTCCAATCTCAAGATCATTTCCATCTCAATCTAATTTTCCAACATAATTCAGTTATCCATCAGTCTAAGACAGGGATCATCAATTAGCGGCCCGCGGGCTAGATCCGGCCCGCCAGCAATTTTTCTCTGGCCCCATTCCATCCCCCCCAACACCAAATAAGAATTACAATAAAAAAATGTTCCCAGGTTTTCCCCTACATAGAAAACTTTGTGGCGGCCCGACACAATACCAGCACTGACCGCCACAATGTTTTTTTTCACAATTTAATCGTAGAACTGCGTGTAGCGCATTGATTCACTCAGCCCTACTTGCTCCTCTCTCTCTCTCTCTCTCTTTCTCTCTCTCTCTCTCTCTCTCTCTCTCTCTCTCACTCGGTCACTGTCTTTCTCTCTCGCACACTCGCTCGCTTGCTCTCTCACCGGACCCGTCTGGGTCATGAGGGACGTGAGGGATATTTTTTTTTTTCATGCAAAGAAGACGGCCGGCTGAATTCCTGAAAAGAAGAACTAACAGTTAACGTTACTCGGAATACAGCTGGGTTTCCGAGATTAGCACGCAGTAGGAACTAAAGGACTGCATTAATAGGAAAAAGGCAGCATTTAGAAACAAGGACCGGGTTGGGCTAAAAACGATACAAAAAGAGCTTAATCAGCTGTTAAAGGAGGCCAGAAGACAACAGAGGGACATTATTGAACATCATTTTACCACTATGGACTCTAAAAAACTTTGGGATTCAATGAAAGCCATCACCAATATGGAACCAAGTAAAAGACATATTTCTACTACTGATGACCTACAGAAAGCTAATGAACTGAACGACTTTTACCTCAGGTTCCAAACCCATGATTTTTCCAACAAGTGCAATATTGTTTTAGACTCTCAAGGACGACACGAGCATAAGGCCTGAGGCGGATAGCTTTAAGGTGCAGGTCCGTCAGTTATGCACTAAGAAATCCAGTGGACCGGATGGGATTTCTGCCCGCCTCCTAAAAACCTGCGCTGAAGAGCTTACCCCAGCTTAGTGTCCACTCTTTCAGCGCTCATTGGACTCGCACACTGTTCCTGCACTATGGAAAACTCCACTTCCTCACTCCAGTTCCAAAGAAGTCCTGCCCAGTTGAGAACAGTGATTACAGGCCTGTAGCATTGACCTCAATTGTGATGAAATGTTTTGAGAAATATATTGTGTCTTTACTGAAAACTGAGGTAAACCCAGAGTTAGACCCTTGGCAGTTTGCTTATAGACAAGGAAGGAGCACAGATGATGCAGTCAGCAGTACCACCCACTTAGTGCTTAAACACTTGGAGGACACTAAGGCATATGCACGCTTACTTTTCATTGAGTTTAGTTCAGCTTTTAATACTCTATTTATCACTGCACAAATTGAAACAGATGAATGTAAATTCTTTTATTATCAAATGGTATTTTTCTTTTTTAACTAACAGAGTCCAACATGTAAAGGCAAATAAGGCAATATCTGACCCTAAATCTATTAGTACAGGGGCCCCCCAAGGGTGTGTGAGCTCCCCAGTTCTCTTTACATTATACACGAATGGGTGTGTGAGCAAAAACCCACAAAATTACATTGTGAAATTCTCTGATGACACCGCCATTCTTGGCTTATTATACAGAGATCAAGACACATCACTTTACCACTCCGAAATCAAACAGTTTGTGGATTGGTGTGATGCTCACCACCTTATTGTGAATGTGGAAAAAACTGAGGAGATGATATTTGACCCAAAGTCAATTGGTGACCACAGTCCAGTACTCATCCACAATGTACCCATAAATCAGGTTCCTTCATATAAATATCTTGGTGTCCACATTGACAGTTCGCTCACATGGCGTGTTCATGTTGAAAACCTTTGTTCTAGGCTACAACAGAGGATGTACTTTTTGAGAAGGCTTAGACTCTATGGTGTAAATAGTAAACTTATGTTCTTGTTTTATCAAATGATTTTAGAGAGTGTAATTCGATAAGGCATACAAGTATGGTATGGCAGCACAGTTAAAGTCTAAGCTCGCACGTCTCATCCAAACGGCCATGAAGATCATAGGGAAAAAAGAACATCACTATCTTCAGTCTTTATATGAAAAATCTGTGCTCATCTTCCCAGAAGACTCTGAACGACCCAACACACTTCCTGAACCCAGAACTCGAGGTGTTGCCCTCAGGCCGACGGTTCAGGATGCCAAATTGCAGACTGAACCGGTACAAGAATGAATTTATTCCATCCTCCATCAAGATATTAAATAGCAACAAGTAGGAGTACTATATTATTTTATTATTTTAAAGAACCACTGGTTGATTATACCTGGTTTTATTATTTGAAACTATTGTCTTTTTTATTACCTTTTATTATTTTAAAGAACTACTGTCTCACACTCAACATGTGAATTGAAGCACGTTTTGCATGAGTTTGTATGTATGATCTATGTACTTGCGTGCATGTGCATTGTGATGTTGTTGACAAATGTGTTGTGTGATGCAGTGGCTTGGAGCCCAAGACAAGTTTCCCTGCGGGACAATAAAGTATATCTTATCTTATCTTATCTTATCTTATCTTATCTTATCTTATCTTATCTTAGCCTAGCTGCTAGTCAGTATCAACTGAGTGGACTGATAACGTTAATATTAACTTTTTAACTCTGACTCTGAATGTTTGCTCCCTCAATCCAGATTAATAGTATCGAACAACATTTTCAAAGAAGGAAAAGGACTGGTCCTGAGGAGGAGCAGGACAGTCTGGACCAGAGGAGCTGAGCAGTAAAACAGAGCAGATAATAATGTCAAAGGCTGTAATTTAACGATGTAAAGATACAGGAGAGACTGACAGCAGAGAGATGCAGCAGGGCAGAGGGGCAGAGAAGCAGATTTCTCTGTAAAAGGAGTCTCATTTCTATTCTTCTGTACCTTGTAGACAACAGCAAGCAACAAACAGAACAGTGTAGCACGCTTTATATTTTGAAGTTATGTTATCTTTGACACAAAGTACTTGAAAGGGAGCACTTTAGATATCTACAGGTTAGTTATTTGTTTGACAAATGGAACTATTTAAAATGGAGTAAATTACATAATGTTTCAGTCATCCAGGTAATGGGATCCTTTATTGATAATAGCCTATATATTGACAATATAAGAGAATACAAGAATAAAAAGGCACTTAGCCAGCCAGCGCTATTTAATAACAAAGGAATAGACTGCAGAGATGATGCACAAAGACGCAATGCGCTACCTGTGACAAGCTTTTTACTCCCAGTCCCAACCATTTGGATTTGTTAAGACAGAAGAATAAATCATGCTTAATTTCAACATAACCTTGCAGCTTTATTTACTTATTTTCCGATTGTCTTTCTTTTTTGGTTTTGGAAATAGAACACCACCCTTGGCCCGGCCCAAAGAGTATTTGCTCTGTGCGAATTTGGCCCAAGGTGAAATCTATTTGATGACCCCTGGTCTAAGAGATCTACTGGTGATGATGGTCCCAGCTGACTGTATACCACACACATTAAACTGTTTCCTCACAGAACATCACACACATCTGCTGGTCATGGTGGCAACAGCAGTTCAGTTTATTCAGGAAGCTCATTTGCATAGAGAGGGACTTTATATTTGGAGGATCTGCTTCAAAGCTCTGGAGGGTTTAAACTTCTGCAAGCTGAACGCTGCTGAACACAACTTGTTCCTGGAGGCAGCGACGCCCAAAACCATGTCTGTCACCGCCATTTTCATCCTGATATGTGCTGCCTGTATTCAAGGTGAGACTGGCTGACTCTTATTTCACCATTTACTTGTTTTCTCAGCTTCATCCAATCTAAACAGTTTGTTCATAATCCCTCCAGAGACTGTGAGACATTTCTGAGTGTATGGAGAAATTATTGGATATTTACATCTGAATAGTTCAGAACTATCTGACACATTTCAGCTCAAATGAGCCTTCATCAAGGTTTTTAAATGTCATTTTGATTTTTTTTTTGTTTGCTTCTTTATTGTTTTTGTTGTTTTTGAGACCATTGATTTTTTATCTCACCTGCACAAATCCTTATTTATTTCTCTTCTTTCTGTTTGTTCATCACATTTTATCACTGTTCACATAAACTAAACTCACCTAACCTGAACTAAACTAAACTAAACTAAACTAAACCTCATGTCCATGTTTCTCCTTTTCCAGAATCCAGAGGACAGGTGACTGTAACTCAGACTCCTGCAGAGAAAACTGTTTCCTCAGGTGAAATCGTCTCTGTTGGCTGTAAAGTGGCCAAAGCTGCTTCAGTGTCTTCATGCAGCCCTGACTGTGTGTCCTGGTACCTTCAGAAACCTGGACAAGCTCCTCAGCTCCTGGTTTATTACACATCAACGCTTCAGTCAGGACGTCCGACTAGATTCAGTGGCAGTGGATCTGGCAGCGACTTCACCCTGACCATCAGTGGAGTCCAGGCTGAAGATTCAGGAGTTTACTACTGTCAGAGTTACAACTCGATTGGTAGTAACGGGATGTTCACACAGTGAGAGAGAGCCGTACAAAAACCTCCTCAGTTAAAGAGGAAGTGACTCTAGCAGCTTGAAGAGACCCGACGGCAAAGATTCAACATTCATTCTTTCTTTATTATTATTATTATTATTATTAGTATTAGTAGTTCATTTAACAGGAGCATTTGCATCAACTCCTCCAGTTAGCAAAAATGTTAATTATCATCTGTAGTCTCTGGACAGGTGAAGAAAGTGCGACCACAGGTTTGTGTTCAAAACATCAAGCAACACTCAGGCATTTAAAACCAAATCAAAATCTACACAAAAAATACTACTACTAATAATAATAATGATAATAACCCACAAACATAAAAGTTTCATTTTTTAAGGTGAGATTTTTTAAATAAATTTTCATAAGCCCCTTAAAGTTTTTTTTTTCTCACTTGCACACATTTATAATTTTTTTCTCTCTTATGTTTTTATCATTACATGTATTTTGATGCTGCATTTTATTACTGTGATTTTTTTTTAAATCACTTGTTTGTTTTTATCAATGTGCAACTCAGCTAAACTAAACTATGTTAAAACAAACCTAAAACATAACTAACTTAAATTACACTCATAGAAAACAAGGTACAGAAACATAAGCTATAAATGCTTGTGACTTCAGGGTAAAAATATTGTCTCCTTCACCTCCAAACGAATAATTACCTACCCCAAATGACAAAAAATGTACTTTGATGCTTTGGTCCTGAGCTCACTGAGAAATTGCAGCAAAATGCTGAATGTTGAATCTTTGCCGTCGGGTCTCTTCAAGCTGGTAGAGTCACTTCCTCTTTAACTGAGGAGGTTTTTGTTCGGCTGTTTATCACTGTGTGAGCGGTGTGGCTTCATGCTGCTGACAGTGATAAACTCCTGAATCTTCTGCCTGGACGTTACTGATGGTCAGATGTAAATCATAATCATATCCACTGCCTTGGTATCGACCTGAAGTCATGCCAGTATGAAAATTAATGATGAATTTAGGAACTCCTCCTGGTTTCTGATGGTACCAGGCTAAGTCGTCATCGATGGCGACACTGGCTTTACAGTTGATGGTGGCAGAATCTCCCTGCTGGACCTGCAGTGATTCTGGAGTCTGGGTCAGCAAAATGTCCGCTGTACACCCTGAAATACACAACACAGGAACATCGACTCAACCTTTCACTGATATGGGACTGAGACTCATCCTGTCACTCTAATGGGTTTTGGATGGAAACCACTGAGCTGGGAGAAAAAGTTCAAATCTAACTCAGAGTTTAGATCAGCAAAATGTCGTCTTTATAGCAGAGAAAGTGACGATATCTGTTGAATTCAGACTGAAATGATCACTCACCTTGGGTGTAGAAAGTGATCGCCAAGACGAAGATGCAGATGAAAGACATGCTGGTCTTATTATTGCTCTTATGGTCTGATCTGTTTCACTGTGAGGAAAAACTGTTGAGCGTTCAGCTATAAACCCCAGAGGAGAGCTGATGCAGCGTTTCCTCTCCATGCAAATGAACAGTTGACTGTCTGCTGGTTCCTGGTCAGCTGATACGCTCCGCTCTGTTTGTATGGAGAGAAGTTCACCTCAAACTGCACTGCAAAATCTGGCATCAGGTTAATGCTGCAAACATACTGTACATTCCTCATAGAACATGACTTAAAGGAGAACAGCGGTGTCATTTAGAGTTACAGCCCAGTTACTTCTCTATGTGTTAATATAGTGATAGTGTTAATAAAAGTCATTGCCATTCAAATTTGTATTTATATTTTGACCAGAGTTCCTTCTTTGCCTTTCTAGTTTGCCAATTTGCTAACTTGCACTCTAAAAAACTGTGGCCCCACCCAATGACCCACTCAACCAATGACATTACAGTTACAAGTTACAATTACAATTTCCCATTTGGCAGACACTTTTATCCAAAGCGACGTACACATGAGATTGTAATACAACACAAGCAAGGATCTAGTCAGGAGAGAACAACGAGAGTAAGAGCCATAAAGCTAAGATCTGGTCCGACAGGACAGAGGTGCTACGAGGCAGAGAGGCAGATAAAGAGGTTTTTTTTTTTTTTGGTTACACAGTCCATCAGGTGAGAAGGTGTTCACTAAAGAGCTGGGTCTTTAGCCTTTTCTTAAAGATTGAGAGGGACTCTGCAGATCGAATGGAGTTTGGTAACTCATTCCACCTCCGAGGAACCACAGAAGAAGAGTCTGGCTAGAGACTTAGGGCCTTGTTGTGGCGGCAGCACCAGGCGGCGCTCCTTGGCAGAGTGTAGTGGGCGGGAGGGAGCGTAGACCTGAATGAGGGAGTTCAGGTCGGTCGGAGCCGTTTTGGTTGCTGCTTTGTAGGCGAGCATCAAGGACTTGAACTTGATGCGGGCAGCGACTGGGAGCCAGTGGAGGGATATGAACAGCGGAGTGACATGTGCTCTTTTGGGCCGGTTGAAGACCAGACGCGCCGTCGCGTTCTGGATCATCTGCAGAGGTTTGAGCGTACATGCCGGGAGCCCTGCCAGTAAGGAGCTGCAGTAGTCAAGGCCTGATATTATAAGCACCTGTACTAGGAGTTGTGCTGCATGTTCAGACAGGTAGGGTCTGATCTTCCTGATGTTGTACAGGGCAAATCCACATGACCGAGCAACAGAAGCCACATGCTCCTTAAAGGTTAGTTGGTCATCAATCATGACACCCAAGTTTCTGGCAGACTTTGTGGGAATGAGCTGAGCTGATTCGAGCTGGATACTGATCTGTTGTTGTCCAGAGGGACTGGCTGGGATGACAAGGAGCTCAGTCTTTGACAGGTTAAGCTGAAGGTGGCGTTCCTTCATCCATGCCGAGATATCGGCGAGGCATGCCGGTATCCGAGACCGTGGGGTCGTCTGGCGGGAACGATAGGAGGAGCTGGGTATCGTCAGCATATGAATGGTATGAGAAGCCATGTGAGCGGATGACTGCACCAAGTGAGGTGGTGTATATTGAAAAGAGAAGGGGTCCAAGCACGGACCCTTGAGGTTCCCCTGTGGACAAGCAGTGGGATTTAGACACTTCCCCTCTCCAAGACACTCTAAAGGATCTCCCTGAGAGGTCGGACTCAAACCGGCGGAGAGCAGATCCTGAGAAGCCGAGCTCAGCGAGTGTGGAGAGGAGGATTTGGTGGTTAACCGTGTCAAAGGCGGCCGATAGGTCGAGCAACATTAGAACAGAGGACTGACCGGCAGCTCTAGCTGATCGCAGAGTTTCCACTACAGACAAGAGCGCAGTCTCAGTAGAGTGTCCGCGTTTGAAGCCAGACTGGTTAGGATCATACAGGTTACAATACATTACTTATTGCAGGTGTTGCTAATGATCTGATTGGTCAGCCTCAGTGTAAGCCAGGTGTGTCTGATTAGTTGAGCGAGCCAAAGCCTTTTCTATACAACAAACTGAGCTGGTGTCTGGCCAAACTAAAACTGAGCTTCATCACTGCTAATCAGCCGGGACAAGCGTTTAATCAAATCTGTGATTCCAAACTATTGCAACCAATAAACTTCCAGTAAATCTGATTTTGGTTGATGTGTGTTTACAGTATTTTCTCAATGCTATTCAGTGGAAACACCCTGTAACTGAAAGAGTA
This sequence comes from Centroberyx gerrardi, assembly GCF_048128805.1. Taxonomy (NCBI): domain Eukaryota; kingdom Metazoa; phylum Chordata; class Actinopteri; order Beryciformes; family Berycidae; genus Centroberyx; species Centroberyx gerrardi. Next base: position 2,351,732 of record NC_136006.1, on the reverse strand, counting down.
AACTTAACTCCCCAACAACTTATAACACGTTTTCTTGAGTCTTCCTCACTTTCCAATCTCAAGATCATTTCCATCTCGTTCTAATTTTCCAACATAACTCAGTTATCCATCAGTCTAACAGATCTACTGGTGATGATGGTCCCAGCTGACTGTATACCACACACATTAAACTGTTTCCTCACAGAACATCACACACATCTGCTGGTCATGGTGGCAACAGCAGTTCAGTTTATTCAGGAAGCTCATTTGCATAGAGAGGGACTTTATATTTGGAGGATCTGCTTCAAAGCTCTGGAGGGTTTAAACTTCTGCAAGCTGAACGCAGCTGAACACAACTTGTTCCTGGAGGCAGCGACGCCCAAAACCATGTCTGTCACCGCCATTTTCATCCTGATATGTGCTGCCTGTATTCAAGGTGAGACTGGCTGACTCTTATTTCACCATTTACTTGTTTTCTCAGCTTCATCCAATCTAAACAGTTTGTTCATAATCCCTCCAGAGACTGTGAGAGATTTCTGAGTGAATGAGGAATTAATTGGATATTTATATCTGTGTGTTGTTATTTCGGTTTATAACCTCATGTCCATGTTTCTCCTTTTCCAGAATCCAGAGGACAGGTGACTGTAACTCAGACTCCTGCAGAGAAAACTGTTTCCTCAGGTGAAATCGTCTCTGTTGGCTGTAAAGTGGCCAAAGCTGCTTCAGTGTCTTCATGCAGCACTCCCTGTGTGTCCTGGTACCTTCAGAAACCTGGACAAGCTCCTCAACTCCTCATTTATAACACAAAAACGCTTCAGTCAGGACGTCCGACTAGATTCAGTGGCAGTGGATCTGGCAGCGACTTCACCCTGACCATCAGTGGAGTCCAGGCTGAAGATTCAGGAGTTTATTTCTGTCTGAGTGCCAACTGGATTGGTAGTAACTACATGTTCACACAGTGAGAGAGAGCCGTACAAAAACCTCCTCAGTTAAAGAGGAAGTGACTCTACCAGCTTGAAGAGACCCGACGGCAAAGATTCAACATTCATTCTTTCTTTATTATTATTATTAGTAGTAGTATTAGTAGTTCATTTAACAGGAACATTTGCATCAACTCCTCCAGTTAGCAAAAATGTTAATTATCATCTGTAGTCTCTGGACAGGTGAAGAAAGTGCGACCACAGGTTTGTGTTCAAAACATCAAGCAACACTCAGGCATTTAAAACCAAATCAAAATCTACACAAAAAATAGTAATAATAATAATAATGATAATAACCCACAAACATAAAAGTTTCATTTTTTAAGGCGAGATTTTTTAAAATAAATTTTCATAAGCCCCTTAAAGTTGTTTTTTTCTTACTTGCACACATTTATCATTTATCAAACAAGGTACAGAAACATAGGGTATAAATGCTTGTGACTTCAGGGTAAAAATATTGTCTCCTTCACCTCCAAAAGAAAAATTACGTACCCCAAATGACAAAAAATGTACTTTGATACTTTGAAAATGAAATGGCAGCAAAATGCTGAATGTTGAATTTTTGCCGTCGGGTCTCTTCAAGCTGGTAGAGTCACTTCCTCTTTAATTGAGGAGGTTTTTGTACGGCTGTTTATCACTGTGTGAACGGTATGTTGTAATGGTCCAGACAGTGATAAACTCCTGAATCTTCTGCCTGGACGTTACTGATAGTCAGACTGAAATCATAATTATATCCACTGCCTTTGTATCGACCTGAAGTGAAACCAGCATAAAAATCAATGATGAGTTTGGGAGCTCCTCCTGGTTTCTGATGGTACCAGGCTAATTCGTTAGCGGCGTTCCTGCTGGATTTACAGCTGATGGTGGCAGAATCTCCCTGCTGGACCTGCAGTGATTCTGGAGTCTGGGTCACCAAAATGTCCGCTGTACACCCTGAAATACACAACACAGGAACATCGACTCAACCTTTCACTGATATGGGACTGAGACTCATCCTGTCACTCTAATGGGTTTTGGATGGAAACCACTGAGCTGGGAGAAAAAGTTCAAATCTAACTCAGAGTCTAGATCAGCAAAATGTCGTCTTTATAGCAGAGAAAGTGACGATATCTGTTGAATTCAGACTGAAATGATCACTCACCTTGGGTGTAGAAAGTGATCGCCAAGACGAAGATGCAGATGAAAGACATGCTGGTCTTATTATTGCTCTTATGGTCTGATCTGTTTCACTGTGAGGAAAAACTGTTGAGCGTTCAGCTATAAACCCCAGAGGAGAGCTGATGCAGCGTTTCCTCTCCATGCAAATGAACAGTTGACTGTCTGCTGGTTCCTGGTCAGCTGATACGCTCCGCTCTGTTTGTATGGAGAGAAGTTCACCTCAAACTGCACTGCAAAATCTGGCATCAGGTTAATGCTGCAAACATACTGTACATTCCTCATAGAACATGACTTAAAGGAGAACAGCAGTGTCATTTAGAGTTACAGTCCAGTTACTTCTCTATGTGTTAATATAGTGATAGTGTTAATAAAAGTCATTGCCATTCAAATTTGTATTTATATTTTGACCAGAGTTCCTTCTTTGCCTTTCTAGTTTGCCAATTTGCTAACTTGCACTCTAAAAAACTGTGGCCCCACCCAATGACCCACTCAACCAATGACATTACAATTACAAGTTACAATTACAATTTCCCATTTGGCAGACGCTTTTATCCAAAGCGACGTACACATGAGATTTTAATACAACACAAGCAAGGATCTAGTCAGGAGAGAACAACGAGAGTAAGAGCCATAAAGCTAAGATCTGGTCCAACAGGACAGAGGTGCCACGAGGCAGAGAGGCAGATAAAGAGGTTTTTTGGTTTTTTTTGGTTACACAGTCCATCAGGTGAGAAGGTGTTCACTAAAGAGCTGGGTCTTTAGCCTTTTCTTAAAGATTGAGAGGGACTCTGCAGATCGAATGGAGTTTGGTAACTCGTTCCACCACCGAGGAACCACAGAAGAAGAGTCTGGATAGAGACTTAGGGCCTTGTTGTGGCGGCAGCACCAGGCGCCGCTCCTTGGCAGAGCGTAGTGGGCGGGAGGGAGCGTAGACCTGAATGAGGGAGTTCAGGTCGGTCGGAGCCGTTTTGGTTGCTGCTTTGTAGGCGAGCATCAAGGACTTGAACTTGATGCGGGCGGCGACTGGGAGCCAGTGGAGGGATATGAACAGCGGAGTGACATGTGCTCTTTTGGGCCGGTTGAAGACCAGACGCGCCGCCGCGTTCTGGATCATCTGCAGAGGTTTGAGCGTACATGCCGGGAGCCCTGCCAGTAAGGAGCTGCAGTAGTCAAGGCGTGATATTATAAGAGCCTGTACTAGGAGTTGTGCTGCATGTTCAGACAGGTAGGGTCTGATCTTCCTGATGTTGTACAGGGCAAATCCACATGACCGAGCAACAGAAGCCACATGCTCCTTAAAGGTTAGTTGGTCATCAATCATGACACCCAAGTTTCTGGCAGACTTTGTGGGAATGAGCTGAGCTGATTCGAGCTGGATACTGATCTGCTGTTGTCCAGAGGGACTGGCTGGGATGACAAGGAGCTCAGTCTTTGACAGGTTAAGCTGAAGGTGGCGTTCCTTCATCCATGCCGAGATATCGGCGAGGCATGCCGATATCCGAGACCGTGGGGTCGTCTGGCGGGAACGATAGGAGGAGCTGGGTATCGTCAGCATATGAATGGTATGAGAAGCCATGTGAGCGGATGACTGCACCAAGTGAGGTGGTGTATATTGAAAAGAGAAGGGGTCCAAGCACTGACCCTTGAGGTTCCCCTGTGGACAAGCAGTGGGATTTAGACACTTCCCCTCTCCAAGACACTCTAAAGGATCTCCCTGAGAGGTCGGACTCAAACCGACGGAGAGCAGATCCTGAGAAGCCGAGCTCAGCGAGTGTGGAGAGGAGGATTTGGTGGTTAACCGTGTCAAAGGCAGCCGATAGGTCGAGCAACATTAGAACAGAGGACTGACCGGCAGCTCTAGCTGATCGCAGAGTTTCCACTACAGACAAGAGCGCAGTCTCGGTAGAGTGTCCGCGTTTGAAGCCAGACTGGTTAGGATCATACAGGTTACAATACATTACTTATTGCAGGTGTTGCTAATGATCTGATTGGTCAGCCTCAGTGTAAGCCAGGTGTGTCTGATTAGTTGAGCGAGCCAAAGCCTTTTCTATACATCAAACTGAGCTGGTGTCTGGCCAAACTAAAACTGAGCTTCATCACTGCTAATCAGCCGGGACAAGCGTTTAATCAAATCTGTGATTCCAAACTATTGCAACCAATAAACTTCCAGTAAATCTGATTTTGGTTGATGTGTGTTTACAGTATTTTCTCAATGCCATTCAGTGAAACACCCTGTAACTGAAAGAGTAAACTTAACTCCCCAACAACTTATAACACGTTTTCTTGAGTCTTCCTCACTTTCCAATCTCAAGATAATTTCCATGTCGTTCTAATTTTCCAACATAACTCAGTTATCCATCAGTCTAACAGATCTACTGGTGATGATGGTCCCAGCTGACTGTATACCACACACATTAAACTGTTTCCTCACAGAACATCACACACATCTGCTGGTCATGGTGGCAACAGCAGTTCAGTTTATTCAGGAAGCTCATTTGCATAGAGAGGGACTTTATATTTGGAGGATCTGCTTCAAAGCTCTGGAGGGTTTAAACTTCTGCAAGCTGAACGCTGCTGAACACAACTTGTTCCTGGAGGCAGCGACGCCCAAAACCATGTCTGTCACCGCCATTTTCATCCTGATATGTGCTGCCTGTATTCAAGGTGAGACTGGCTGACTCTTATTTCACCATTTACTTGTTTTCTCAGCTTCATCCAATCTAAACAGTTTGTTCATAATCCCTCCAGAGACTGTGAGACATTTCTGAGTGTATGAGGAATTAATTGGATATTTATATCTGTGTGTTGTTATTTCGGTTTATAACCTCATGTCCATGTTTCTCCTTTTCCAGAATCCAGAGGACAGGTGACTGTAACTCAGACTCCTGCAGAGAAAACTGTTTCCTCAGGTGAAATCGTCTCTGTTGGCTGTAAAGTGGCCAAAGCTGCTTCAGTGTCTTCATGCAGCACTCCCTGTGTGTCCTGGTACCTTCAGAAACCTGGACAAGCTCCTCAACTCCTCATTTATTCGACAAAAACGCTTCAGTCAGGACGTCCGACTAGATTCAGTGGCAGTGGATCTGGCAGCGACTTCACCCTGACCATCAGTGGAGTCCAGGCTGAAGATTCAGGAGTTTATTTCTGTCAGAGTTACAACTGGGGTGGCGGTAAGAGGATGTTCACACAGTGAGAGAGAGCCGTACAAAAACCTCCCTCCTTTAAAGAGGAAGTAACAGCTTGATGAGACCTGGTAGTGTCAGAAGTAGTAGTAGTAGTAGTAGTAGCAGTACTTTATGTAACAGGGACGATTACATTAACTCTTCTAGAGTTAGCAAAAATGTTAATTTTCACCTGTAGTCCCTGGACAGGAGAAGAGAAACATAAAGCAAGCAACACTCAGACATTTAAAACAAAATCCAAATCTATACAAAAAAATAATGATAATAATACACATGCAATTAAATGGTTTGCTTTTCTGAGCTGAGATTTTTAAGATAATTTTATAAGCCCCTTAACATTTTTTGCTTGTATGACAAATTTATATCTCGCTTTTTGTTACATGTAACAAAAAGCAAGATATTGATTAATGCCTACACTTCATGGTTGCTGAAATAAATAAATAATATAATTTTAAATAAGTCATGATGCATTGTAATGTATTACCATGTAATGTTTTGTTCTTTGAGTTTATTTTAGATTTAGAGTAAGTCTGGGGGTCGACAGGTTTCCAGGTTAGATCTTTAATTTAATATCATACTTTAACATCACTGCAGAGTTTTTTCCACTTTATTGAAATTGAACAGCTTGAGTAGATATCTAATTTCAAATTGAGAAATAAATGAATGCATTGTGAAATAATTTCCACCAAAAAGTGGCCTAATCCAACAAGCTGTATAACAACAAAAATAATAATAATATAATAATAATAATAATGCAGATTTATTTTCCACAATTAAAATAGAATCGCTTCAGTAGATGTTAGTTTTAGAAAATCAATTGATAAATACATTATGTTTTTGAAATAAATTCTACATATATGAAAAATGATTAGAATAATAATATTACTCCTACAATTAGTACTACTACTACTGCTAATAATAATAATGATAATAGCAGACCGTGGCAGCAGTGGGTGTACAGTCTGTCCCAGCTATCAGACTCACTGAAGCAGAAGGAGGTTTTTGTACGGCTCTCTCTCACTGTGTGAACACACACGGACTGCAGAATCCACGCTGACAGAAATAAACTCCTGAATCTTCAGCCTGGACTCCACTGATGGTCAGGGTGAAGTCCAACCCAGATCCACTGCCACTGAATCTAGTCGGACGTCCTGACTGAAGCGTTGATGTGTAATAAACGAGGAGTTGAGGAACTTGTCCAGGTTTCTGAAGGTACCAGGACACACAGGGAGGGTTGCAATTACTTGGTTGACTCAGTCTGCATCCTAGATTTACTGAATCTCCCACATTAACAGCTTTGGTTGAAGGAGTCTGAGTCACAGTGACCTGGCCTCTTGTTTCTGGAAGCAAACAAGCAAACAGGGTGGAAATGTCAGCGGTCATTCTCTTTGCTGAATGTCAGACCCTCTTTGATTTTTCACAGATATAAATATCAAATAATTTCTCCATACACTCAGAAATGTCTCACAGTCTCTGGAGGGATTATGAACAAACTGTTTAGATTGGATGAAGCTGAGAAAACAAGTAAATGGTGAAATAAGAGTCAGCCAGTCTCACCTTGAATACAGGCAGCACATATCAGGATGAAAATGGCGGTGACAGACATGGTTTTGGGCGTCGCTGCCTCCAGGAACAAGTTGTGTTCAGCAGCGTTCAGCTTGCAGAAGTTTAAACCCTCCAGAGCTTTGAAGCAGATCCTCCAAATATAAAGTCCCTCTCTATGCAAATGAGCTTCCTGAATAAACTGAACTGCTGTTGCCACCATGACCAGCAGATGTGTGTGATGTTCTGTGAGGAAACAGTTTAATGTGTGTGGTATACAGTCAGCTGGGACCATCATCACCAGTAGATCTGTTAGACTGATGGATAACTGAGTTAAGTTGGAACATTAGATTGAGATGGAAATGATCTTGAGATTGGAAAGTGAGGGAGACTCAAGAAAACGTGTTATAAATTGTTGGGGAGTTAAGTTTACTCTTTCAGTTACAGGGTGTTTCCACTGAATGGCATTGAGAAAATACTGTAAACACACATCAACCAAAATCAGATTTACTGGAAGTTTATTGGAAACGGTTGCAATAGTTTGGAATCACAGATTTGATTAAACGCTTGTCCCGGCTGATTAGCAGTGATGAAGCTCAGTTTTAGTTTGGCCAGACACCAGCTCAGTTTGTTGTATAGAATGGCTTTGGCTCGCTCGACTAATCAGACACACCTGGCTTACACTGAGGCTGACCAATCAGATCATTAGCAACACCTGCAATAAGTAATCTCATTGGTTGAGTTAAGCTTCAACGGGTGGAGCCACAGTTTCTTAGAGTGCAAGTTAGCTAACTGGTGAACTTGAAAGGCAAAGAAGAAACTCTGGTCAAAATATAAATAAAAATATAAATGGCGATGACTTCTTTTTTCATTCATTCATGACCATGGCATTCATAATGGAAGGTCAGCAGCTAGCTAACTAGCTATCCTAGCTAACTTAGCATGGCTAGATTGTATTCTTCCTCCTCTCTTGTCTTTTTCTCTGAGCTTCAATCTAACATTCCTTAGCCAAAAAAACTGTGGTAGGTTGAGAAATGTCTGTAGAGCTAAAACTAGTCTACCTCCAGGTAACCAACCACCACTGGAGACCTATTCTGTTCTAAACATCAAGTTGGCTGGTAAAATACCCTGCTAAAAATCCACCAACATAGGCTGGTCACCAGCATGACCAGCAAAAAAGTGCCCAAAACACACTCTAAGCTGGTCACCAGCAAGACCAGCAAGTTGACCAGCAAAGCTGGTCTATGCTGGTGACTAGCTTGATCACCAGCAAAACCAGCTTTGCTGGTCTATGCTGGTTTCTTCAGCAGGGTAGTGAAAGTGGCTGCTGATTTTTGGGATGTAGACTTCCATCCAATGTGACCAATGGAAAAGTTAGCTTCCTACCCTGAACTGTTCGAGGTTTGAGATTTAAACTGATTATTGGCAGTGAGTTACGGTGACCTTTCGTTTCAATCATAAATGTTTTGAATCAGTTGGCACTACAAGACTGACTAATGATGATGTAACTGGGAACATTGTTCACTTGTGAATGTATGTGTATGTGAATTTGGAATTGATTCAGCTGGATTACTAACATATATGAGTAAGTCATCTGCGTATAAAGATATCTTGTGTCCCCTCCCCCCTCTGAATATGCCCTGATATCCAGTAAGTGAGCGAAGAGCAATAGCCACGGGCTCAATGGAGACTGCGAATAATAGAGGGGAGAGGGGACAGCCCTGCCTGGTGCCACGTTGCAACTGGAAAAACTTTGATCTAAAACCATTAGTCTGTACAGAGGCAAGAGGGGAGGCATACAAAAGCTTACCCCAATAAATTAAATTTCCGCCAAATCCAAATCTCTCCAAAACAGAAACAAGTAAGTCCCACTCCACCCGATCGAAAGCCTTCTGAGCATCACAGGAAATGAATACTTATGGACATTGGGGATTTGGACTCGGGGAGTGACTAATATTACAGAGTCTACGAAGGTTGGAGAACAGAAGCCTATTCTTAATGAAACCTGATTGGTCCTGTGAGATAATTGTTGGAAGAATCTTCTCTAGGTGAATAGCCAAAGTTTTTGATAATATTTTGGTATCAACATTTAGGAGGCTGCGGGGTCGATAGGATCAGTCAGCTGACACGCACAGGAAGATCCTCCAGGAAATAATCCCTTAAAAACATGTCACCTTAAAAACTTTGTTATACATCCATGCCTTTTGATTTAGGGTGCCTTTGTTAGCAAGGACAGCATTGAATTTCAAGCTAGGTTTGACACCGTAAAGTTTGTATTTTAAAAACATCAAGAAACAAGTGGATTATACAGCATGCATTGCAAAATAATGGGGGAAAATGTAAAGAAGATGTAGAGAGAAGTAACTGGGCTGTAACTCTAAATGACACCGCTGTTCTCCCGACTTTCGCACGGCCAAGCTTTGTTCAAACCCACAGAACTTTATTTAAAATTCCAGTCAAGATAACAAGTTTTCCAAAGACATCAAATGTGTCATGCTGAATTACAGGGAAATGTGTACAAAATGATACAGAAACATATAGATTTTTTTCCATTTGATGTAATGCTGCAGCCACAAAAACGTCTTGTATTTTGATATTTCATTCAATATAAGCAGCTAGAGCTTCAAGAAAGCGTTGGAATGAACAGATACAGAATATGGATGTGACGTTGTTGTACAGTTAGGAATTTTTTTTTTTTCTAACTTTGAAGCTGCTTAAGGGGAAATGTAAGGGTAAAGTCAGCTAAAGTCAGGGAACAAGGGGTTAAGTCATGTTCTATGAGGAATGTACAGTATGTTTGCAGCATTAACCTGATGCCAGATTTTGCAGTGCAGTTTGAGGTGAACTTCTCTCCATACAAACAGAGCGGAGCGTATCAGCTGACCAGGAACCAGCAGACAGTCAACTGTTCATTTGCATGGAGAGGAAACGCTGCATCAGCTCTCCTCTGGGGTTTATAGCTGAACGCTCAACAGTTTTTCCTCACAGTGAAACAGATCAGACCATAAGAACAATAATAAGACCAGCATGTCTTTCATCTGCATCTTCGTCTTGGCGATCACTTTCTACACCCAAGGTGAGTGATCATTTCAGTCTGAATTCAACAGATATCGTCACTTTCTCTGCTATAAAGACGACATTTTGCTGATCTAGACTCTGAGTTAGATTTGAACTTTTTCTCCCAGCTCAGTGGTTTCCATCCAAAACCCATTAGAGTGACAGGATGAGTCTCAGTCCCATATCAGTGAAAGGTTGAGTCGATGTTCCTGTGTTGTGTATTTCAGGGTGTACAGCGGACATTTTGCTGACCCAGACTCCAGAATCACTGGAGGTCCAGCAGGGAGATTCTGCCACCATCAGCTGTAAATCCAACAGTGACATCAATAACGAATTAGCCTGGTACCATCAGAAACCAGGAGGAGCTCGCAAATTCATCATTAATTTTGAATATGGTTTCACTTCAGGTCGATACCAAGGTAGTGGATCTAATTATGATTTCAGTCTGACCATCAGTAATGTCCACGCAGAAGATTCAGGAGTTTATCACTGTCAGCAGCATGACGCCAGACCGTTCACACAGTGATAAACAGCCGAACAAAAACCTCCTCAGTTAAAGAGGAAGTCACTCTACCAGCTTGAAGAGACCCGACGGCAAAGATTCAACATTCAGCAGTTTGCTGACATTTCATTTTCAAAGCATCAAAGTACATTTTTTTGTCATTTGGGGTACGTAATTTTTCTTTTGGAGGTGAAGGAGACAATATTTTTACCCTGAAGTGACAAGCATTTATACCCTACATTTTTGTACCTTTGTTTTGTACAAGTGTAGTTTAAATCAGTTATGTTTTAGTTAGTTTTAATTTAGTTTAGTTAAGTTGCACATTGTTAAATTCAAACAAATTATTATTATAATTTTAAATCAAAGTAATAAAATGCAGCATCAAAGTACATGTAATGAGAAAAACACAAGGGAGAGAAAAATGACAAATGAGTGAAAGTGAGATAAAATAGCCAACTATAAGGGGCTTATGAAAATCTTAAAAAAATCTCACCTCAAAAAATAAAAAATGTCAACAAAAAATCAAAAACAATTTCATGTTATGTTAATTATTATAACTATAATTATTATGAGTGTCGCATGCTTTATGTTTTTAACACAAACCTGTGGTAACACTCTCTTCTGTCCAGAAACTACAGATGAAAATTTGCATTTTTACTAAGTCTGGAGGAGTTAATGTAATTGTTCCTGTTAAAGTACTAGTACTACCACTAATAATAATAATAATAATAATAATAATAAAGAAGCAAGTCAAGCTCTGACACTACCAGGTCTCTTCAAGCTGTTACTTCCTCTTTAACGGACGGAGGTTTTTGTACGGCTCTCTCTCACTGTGTGAACACACACGGATTGCAGAACGCACGCTGACAGAAATAAACTCCTGAATCTTCAGCCTGGACTCCACTGATGGTCAGGGTGAAGTCCAACCCAGATCCACTGCCACTGAATCTAGTCGGACGTCCTGACTGAAGCGTTTTTGTCTGATAAATGAAGAGTTGAGGAACTTGTCCAGGTTTCTGAAGGTACCAGGACACACAGGGAGGGTTGCATGAAGTTGGTTGACTCAGTCTGCATCCTAGATTTACTGAATCTCCCACATTAACAGCTTTGGTTGAAGGAGTCTGAGTCACAGTGGCCTGGCCTCTTGTTTCTGGAAGCAAACAAGCAAACAGGGTGGAAATGTCAGCGGTCATTCTCTTTGCTGAATGTTGGACTCATATTCCACACTGAGAGACTGATGAATTAACAACCAGACACCACAAAACATGGAATTGCACTGAGTTGTTCTGTTTAGATTGGACAAAAACTGTGAGAAAACAAGTAAATGTTGAAATAAGAGTCAGCCAGTCTCACCTTGAATACAGGCAGCACATATCAGGATGAAAATGGCGGTGACAGACATGGTTTTGGGCGTCGCTGCCTCCAGGAACAAGTTGTGTTCAGCAGCGTTCAGCTTGCAGAAGTTTAAACCCTCCAGAGCTTTGAAGCAGATCCTCCAAATATAAAGTCCCTCTCTATGCAAATGAGCTTCCTGAATAAACTGAACTGCTGTTGCCACCATGACCAGCAGATGTGTGTGATGTTCTGTGAGGAAACAGTTTAATGTGTGTGGTATACAGTCAGCTGGGACCATCATCACCAGTAGATCTGTTAGACTGATGGATGACTGAGTTATGTTGGAACATTAGATTGAGATGGAAATGATCTTGAGATTGGAAAGTGAGGGAGACTCAAGAAAACGTGTTATAAGTTGTTGGGGAGTTAAGTTTACTCTTTCAGTTACAGGGTGTTTCACTGTGAATATACTGTAAACACACATCAACTAAAATTGAATTTACTGGAAGTTTATTGGAAACGGTTGCAATAGTTTTTTGATTAAACGCATGTCCCGGCTGATTAGCAGTGATGAAGCTCAGTTTTAGTTTGGCCGGACACCAGTTCAGTTTGTTGTATAGAAACAGCTTTGGCTCGCTCAACTAATCAGACACACCTGGCTTACACTGAGGCTGACCAATCAGATCATTAGCAACACCTGCAATAAGTAATCTCATTGGTTGAGGGTGGAGCCACAGTTTCTTAGAGTGCAAGTTAGCTAACTGGTTAACTTGAAAGGCAAAGAAGAAACTCTTGTCAAAATATAAATAAAAATATAAATGGCGATGACTTCTTTTTTCATTCATTCATGACCATGGCATTAATGATGGAAGGTCAGCAGCTAGCTAACTAGCTGTCCTAGCTAACTTAGCATGGCTAGATTGTATTCTTCCTCCTCTCTTGTCTTTTTCTCTGGGCTTCAATCTAACATTCCTTAGCCAAAAAAACTGTGGTAGGTTGAGAAATGTCTGTAGAGCTAAAACTAGTCTACCTCCAGGTAACCAACCACCACTGGAGACCTATTCTGTTCTAAACATCAAGTTGGCTGGTAAAATACCCTGCTAAACAACCAGCATGACCAGTACAAATACCAGCTTAAACCAGCACCAGCATACACCAGCAAAAACCACCAACATAGGCTGGTCACCAGCATGACCAGCAAAAAAGTGCCCAAAACACACTCTAAGCTAGTCACCAGCAAGACCAGCAAGTTGACCAGCAAAGCTGGTCTATGCTGGTGACTAGCTTGATCACCAGCAAAACCAGCTTTGCTGGTCTATGCTGGTTTTTTCAGCAGGGTAGTGAAAGTGGCTGCTGATTTTTGGGATGTAGGCTTCCATCCAATGTGACCAATGGAAAAGTTAGCTTCCTACCCTGAACTGTTCGAGGTTTGAGATTTAAACTGATTATTGGCAGTGAGTTACGGTGACCTTTCGTTTCAATCATAAATGTTTTGAATCAGTTGGCACTACAAGACTGACTAATGATGATGTAACTGGGAACGTTGTTCACTTGTGAATGTATGTGTATGTGAATTTGGAATTGATTCAGCTGGATTACTAACATATATGAGTAAGTCATCTGCGTATAAAGATACCTTGTGTCCCCTCCCCCCTCTGAATATGCCCTGATATCCAGTAAGTGAGCGAAGAGCAATAGCCACGGGCTCAATGGAGACTGCGAATAATAGAGGGGAGAGGGGACAGCCCTGCCTGGTGCCACGTTGCAACTGGAAAAACTTTGATCTAAAACCATTAGTCTGTACAGAGGCAAGAGGGGAGGCATACAAAAGCTTACCCCAATAAATTAAATTTCCGCCAAATCCAAATCTCTCCAAAACAGAAACAAGTAAGTCCCACTCCACCCGATCGAAAGCCTTCTGAGCATCACAGGAAATGAATACTTATGGACATTGGGGATTTGGACTCGGGGAGTAACTAATATTAAAGAGTCTACGAAGGTTAGAGAACAGAAGCTTATTCTTAATGAAACCTGATTGGTCCTGTGAGATAATTGTTGGGAGAATCTTCTCTAGGCGAATAGCCAAAGTTTTTGATAATATTTTGGTATCAAGATTTAGGAGGCTGCGGGGTCGATAGGATCAATCAGCTGACACGCACAGGAAGATCCTCCAGGAAATAATCCCTCAAAAACATGTCACCTTAAAAACTTTGTTATACATCCATGTCTTTTGATTTAGGGTGCCTTTGTTAGCAAGGACAGCGTTGAATTTCAAGCTAGGTTTGACGCTGTAAAGTTTGTATTTTAAAAACATCAAGAAACAAGTGGATTATACAGCATGCATTACAAAATAACGGGGGAAAATGTAAAGAAGATGTCGAGAGAAGTAACTGGGCTGTAACTCTAAATGACACCGCTGTTCTCCTTTAAGTCATGTTTTATGAGGAATGTACAGTATGTTTGCAGCATTAACCTGATGCCAGATTTTGCAGTGCAGTTTGAGGTGAACTTCTCTCCATACAAACAGAGCGGAGCGTATCAGCTGACCAGGAACCAGCAGACAGTCAACTGTTCATTTGCATGGAGAGGAAACGCTGCATCAGCTCTCCTCTGGGGTTTATAGCTGAACGCTCAACAGTTTTTCCTCACAGTGAAACAGATCAGACCATAAGAGCAATAATAAGACCAGCATGTCTTTCATCTGCATCTTCGTCTTGGCGATCACTTTCTACACCCAAGGTGAGTGATCATTTCAGTCTGAATTCAACAGATATCGTCACTTTCTCTGCTATAAAAACGACATTTTGCTGATCTAGACTCTGAGTTAGATTTGAACTTTTTCTCCCAGCTCAGTGGTTTCCATCCAAAACCCATTAGAGTGACAGGATGAGTCTCAGTCCCATATCAGTGAAAGGTTGAGTCGATGTTCCTGTGTTGTGTATTTCAGGGTGTACAGCGGACATTTTGGTGACCCAGACTCCAGAATCACTGCAGGTCCAGCAGGGAGATTCTGCCACCATCAACTGTAAAGCCAGCAGTGACATCGGTAACAAATTAGCCTGGTACCATCAGAAACCAGGAGGAGCTCCCAAATTCATCATTAATTTTTATGATGGTTTCACTTCAGGTCGATACCAAGGTAGTGGATCTAATTCTGATTACAGTTTGACCATCAGTAACGTCCAGGCAGAAGATGCAGGAGTTTATCACTGTCAGCAGCATGAAGACTTTCCGTTCACACAGTGATAAACAGCCGAACAAAAACCTCCTCAGTTAAAGAGGAAGTGACTCTACCAGCTTGAAGAGACCCGACGGCAAAGATTCAACA
Organism: Centroberyx gerrardi; assembly: GCF_048128805.1. NCBI lineage: Eukaryota > Metazoa > Chordata > Actinopteri > Beryciformes > Berycidae > Centroberyx > Centroberyx gerrardi. The sequence goes on along the minus strand of NC_136006.1, from coordinate 2,336,672 downwards.
TTCAGCAGTTTGCTGCCATTTCATTTTCAAAGCATCAAAGTACATTTTTTGTCATTTGGGGTAGGTAATTATTCGTTTGGAGGTGAAGGAGACAATATTTTTACCCTGAAGACACAAGCATTTATACCCTATGTTTCTGTACCTTGTTTTCTACAAGTGTAATTTAAGTTAGTTATGTTTTAGGTTTGTTTTAACATAGTTTAGTTTAGCTGAGTTGCACGTTGATAAAAACAAACAAGTGATTTAAAAAAAAATCACAGTAACAAAATGCAGCATCAAAATACATGTAATGATAAAAACATAAGAGAGAAAAAAATGATAAATGTGTGCAAGTGAGAAAAAAAAACTTTAATGGGCTTATGAAAATTCATTAAAAAAATCTCACCTTAAAAAATGAAACTTTTATGTTTGTGGGTTATTATCATTATTATTATTATTACTATTTTTTGTGTAGATTTTGATTTGGTTTTAAATGCCTGAGTGTTGCTTGATGTTTTTAACACAAACCTGTGGTCCTAATACTACTACTAATAATAATAATAAAGAAAGAATGAATGTTGAATCTTTGCCGTCGGGTCTCTTCAAGCTGCTAGAGTCACTTCCTCTTTAACTGAGGAGGTTTTTGTACGGCTCTCTCTCACTGTGTGAACATCCCGTTACTACCAATCCAGTTGTAACTCTGACAGTAGTAAACTCCTGAATCTTCAGCCTGGACTCCACTGATGGTCAGGGTGAAGTCGCTCCCAGATCCACTGCCACTGAATCTAGTCGGACGTCCTGACTGAAGCGTTGATGTGTCATAAACCAGGAGCTGAGGAGCTTGTCCAGGTTTCTGAAGGTACCAGGACACACAGGGAGTGCTGCATGAAGACACTGAAGCAGCTTTGGCCACTTTACAGCCAACAGAGACGATTTCACCTGAGGAAACAGTTTTCTCTGCAGGAGTCTGAGTTACAGTCACCTGTCCTCTGGATTCTGGAAAAGGAGAAACATGGACATGAGGTTATAAACAGATATAACAACACACAGATATAAATGTCCAATTAATTCCTCTCACAGAAATCTCTCACAGTCTCTGGAGGGATTATGAACAAACTGTTTAGATTGGATGAAGCTGAGAAAACAAGTAAATGGTGAAATAAGAGTCAGCCAGTCTCACCTTGAATACAGGCAGCACATATCAGGATGAAAATGGCGGTGACAGACATGGTTTTGGGCGTCGCTGCCTCCAGGAACAAGTTGTGTTCAGCAGCGTTCAGCTTGCAGAAGTTTAAACCCTCCAGAGCTTTGAAGCAGATCCTCCAAATATAAAGTCCCTCTCTATGCAAATGAGCTTCCTGAATAAACTGAACTGCTGTTGCCACCATGACCAGCAGATGTGTGTGATGTTCTGTGAGGAAACAGTTTAATGTGTGTGGTATACAGTCAGCTGGGACCATCATCACCAGTAGATCTGTTAGACTGATGGATAACTGAGTTATGTTGGAACATTAGAACGAGATGGAAATGATCTTGAGATTGGAAAGTGAGGAAGACTCAAGAAAACGTGTTATAAGTTGTTGGGGAGTTAAGTTTACTCTTTCAGTTACAGGGTGTTTCCACTGAATGGCATTGAGAAAATACTGTAAACACACATCAACCAAAATCAGATTTACTGGAAGTTTATTGGTTGCAATAGTTTGGAATCACAGATTTGATTAAACGCTTGTCCCGGCTGATTAGCAGTGATGAAGCTCAGTTTTAGTTTGGCCAGACACCAGCTCAGTTTGTTGTATAGAAAAGGCTTTGGCTCGCTCAACTAATCAGACACACCTGGCTTACACTGAGGCTGACCAATCAGATCATTAGCAACACCTGCAATAAGTAATCTCATTGGTTGAGTTCAACTTAAATGCGTGGAGCCACAGTTTCTTAGAGCGCAAGTTAGCTAACTGGTGAACTTAAAAGGCAAAGAAGGAACTCTGGTTAAAATATAAATAAAAATATAAATGGCAAAGACTTCTTTTTTAGATTAGACAGTATATATATAGTATAAACAGTATGGTGTATAGTATATACAGAATGAACATGTGTATAGTATGTATAGTCACTGGAGGAAGGTGTCTGGGTGTTGCTGTGTGTGTGGGGGGGGTATCGGTGGGGTGGGGGGATGGGGAGGTATCCGGTGGGGTGGGGGGATGGGGAGGTATCCGGTGGGGTGGGGGGATGGGGAGGTATCCGGGGATGGGGGCTGTCACCGTGGTGCAGAGTTCAGTAAGGTGACAGCTGAGGGGAAGAAGCTGTTCCTGAGCCTGCTGGTCCTGGAACGGAGATTCCTGTAGCGCCTCCCAGAGGGGAGGAGGGCAAACAGTCTGCGGCCGGGGTGCGAGGTGTCCCTGACGACGCTGCGCGCCCTCCGCAGGCACCGCTCGAGGTGGACAGTCTCGACGGCAGGGAGTGCAGTACTGGTGATGCGTTGGGCAGTTTTTACCACCCTCTGCAGTGCTTTCCGGTCTGAGACAGAGCAGCTGCCATACCAAACTGTGATGCAGTTGGTAAGGATGCTCTCGATGGTGCAGCGGTAGAAGTTCACCAGGATCTGAGGAGACGTGGATTTTCTTCAGTCTCCTCAGGAAGAAGAGACGCTGGTGTGCCTTCTTGACCAGGGTTGAGGTGTTGAGGGTCCAAGAGAGGTCCTCGGAGATGTGGACACCCAGAAACTTAAAGCTGGTGACACGCTCAACCTCCGTTCCATTGATATGGACGGGGGTGTGTGCGCAGCCTTTGGTCTTTCTGAAGTCCACAATGAGCTCCTTGGTCTTCTTGGTGTTGAGGACCAGGTTGTTGTTGGCGCACCACGCCGCCAGGTGCTGGACCTCCTCCCTGTAGGCCGACTCATCGTTGTTGTTGATGAGGCCCACCACCATTGTGTCGTCTGCAAACTTGATAGTGGTATTGGAACCATGTACAGGCGTGCAGTCGTAGGTGAACAGGAAGTAGAGAGGACTCAGCACACAGCCCTGTGGAACGCCAGTGTTCAGGGTGAGGGTTGGGGAGGTGTGATTGCCTAACCTAACATACTGGGGTCTGTTGGTTAGGAAATCCAGTATCCAGCTGCAGAGGGAGGTGTTGAGGCCAAGGTCACCGAGTTTGGTGATCAGTTTGGAGGGGATGATGGTGTTGAATGCTGAACTGAAATCGATGAACAGCATTCTCACATAGGTGTTGTTGTTGTCCAGGTGGGAGAGGGCGAGTGAAGCGCTGTGGAGATGGCATCCTCGGTAGGCGAATTGGAGGGGGTCCAGTGTGGGTGGTAGGCAGGTTTTGAGATGAGCCAGGACCAGCCTCTCGAAGCACTTCATGATGACAGGGGTGAGCGCAACTGGGCGGAAGTCGTTTAGGCTCGCTGCAGTGGAGTGTTTTGGCACCGGCACGATGGAGGTGGTTTTGAAGCACGTGGGGACAGCTGCTTGGGCCAGTGACAGGTTGAAGATGTCAGTCAGGACCTCAGTCAGCTGCCCAGCACAGGCGCTGAGCACGCGTCCGGGGATGCCATCAGGGCCAGCAGCCTTACGTGCATTAATCTTGCTCAGCGCAGCACAATCTGGAGAGACGCCGAGCCTCGCATTGTGCACGTGCCGCCATCTTGGTCATTTTCAAATCAATTCAATTTTTTCATTCATTCATGACCATGGCATTCATTATGCAAGGTCAGCTAGCTAACTAGCTGTCCTAGCTAACTTAGCATGGCTAGATTGTATTCTTCCTCCTCTCTTGTCTTTTTCTCCGGGCTTCAATCAAACGTAGCCAGAAAAACTGTGATTGGTTGAGAAATATCTGTAGAGCTAAAACTAGTCTACCTCCAGGTAACCAACCATCATTTGAGTCCTATTCTGTTCTAAACATCAAGTTGGCTGGTAAAATAGTGAAAGCTCTGCTGATTTTATAGGCTTACAAACTTTATCATACATCCATGTCTTTTTATTTAGGGTGTCTTTGTTAGCAAGGACAGCTTTGAATTTCAAGCTAGGTTTGACACTATAAAGTTTGTATTTTAAAAAAGACAAGAAACAAGTGGATTATACAGCATGCATTGCAAAATAACTGGAGAAAATGTAAAGAAGACGTAGAGAGAAGTAACTGGGCTGTAACTTTAAATGACACCGCTGTTCTCCTTTAAGTCATGTTCTATGAGGAATGTACAGTATGTTTGCAGCATTAACCTGATGCCAGATTTTGCAGTGCAGTTTGAGGTGAACTTCTCTCCATACAAACAGAGCGGAGCGTATCAGCTGACCAGGAACCAGCAGACAGTCAACTGTTCATTTGCATGGAGAGGAAACGCTGCATCAGCTCTCCTCTGGGGTTTATAGCTGAACGCTCAACAGTTTTTCCTCACAGTGAAACAGATCAGACCATAAGAACAATAATAAGACCAGCATGTCTTTCATCTGCATCTTCGTCTTGGCGATCACTTTCTACACCCAAGGTGAGTGATCATTTCAGTCTGAATTCAACAGATATCGTCACTTTCTCTGCTATAAAGACGACATTTTGCTGATCTAGACTCTGACTTAGATTTGAACTTTTTCTCCCAGCTCAGTGGTTTCCATCCAAAACCCATTAGAGTGACAGGATGAGTCTCAGTCCCATATCAGTGAAAGGTTGAGTCGATGTTCCTGTGTTGTGTATTTCAGGGTGTACAGCGGACATTTTGGTGACCCAGACTCCAGAATCACTGGAGGTCCAGCAGGGAGATTCTGCCACCATCAGCTGTAAATCCAGCAGTGACATCGCTAACGAATTAGCCTGGTACCATCAGAAACCAGGAGGAGCTCCCAAACTCATCATTAATTTTAATGATGGTTTCACTTCAGGTCGATACAAAGGCAGTAGAAATAATTATGATTTCAGTCTGACCATCAGTAACGTCCAGGCAGAAGATGGAGGAGTTTATTACTGTCAGCAGCATTCCAGCAGACCGTTCACACAGTGATAAACAGCCGAACAAAAACCTCCTCAGTTAAAGAGGAAGTGACTCTACCAGCTTGAAGAGACCCGACGGCAAAGATTCAACATTTCATTTTCAAAGCATCAAAGTACATTTTTTTGTCATTTGGGGTACGTAATTTTTCTTTTGGAGGTGAAGGAGACAATATTTTTACCCTGAAGTGACAAGCATTTATACCCTACATCTTTGTACCTTTGTTTTGTACAAGTGTAGTTTAAATCAGTTATGTTTTAGGTTAGTTTTAACTTAGTTTAGTTAAGTTGCACATTGTTAAATTCAAACAAATTATTATTATTATTATTATTATTTTAAATCAAAGTAATAAAATGCAGCATCAAAGTACATGTAATGAGAAAAACACAAGGGAGAGAAAAATGACAAATGAGTGAAAGTGAGATAAAATAACCAACTATAAGGGGCTTATGAAAATCTTAAAAAGTCTCACCTCAAAAAATAAAAAATGTCAACAAAAAATCAAAAACAATTTCATGTTATGTTAATTATTATAACTATA
>NC_136006.1:2308668-2321168 GCF_048128805.1 Centroberyx gerrardi | reverse complement strand
AAATGTTTCTTCAGTGGGTTTATGCTGAACTTTTCATTCAGACCTCGTTTTATTTGTTTTTTTTTTTTTAAATCAAAGTTCAAATAAAAAAACAGAGACACAAGGAGAGAGTCTGTTAAAACATTTACTTAATAATTTCACTTATTTCCTTCTTACAAAAAGAACAATGTGCTTTCAGTCCTGGGACCTTTGGAAAAGTAGAAAGCTTCTCCGGACATCACATTCTACCAGGAGGCCACTGCAGATGGAGAGAAGAGTAAAGGGTTCGAACCCCACTGGGGGGGGGGGGGGGGGGTCACCTCAGGTCAGTGCATCTGGGAATTCAATCAATTGGCAATATGAAGAGAAAGATAAAGAGAAAGAGAAACTGCAACTCTTTAATAATGATTTCACCTGTTAAATCCACTTCAGCCATGAAGGAGAGATGGAGAAATAAGGTGAAGAAGATGATTTTTAAGCCTCAAGACAACTGAAAGATGGTGAAAAAGTAGACGGATTTCAATATTAGGAATTAGGTCCAAATATTTTGTACACTTTGTATTTCTTAGAGGATTGAAAAATGTTAGACATGGCAACCCTCTAGTGACAAAAGTTTTTGAGTATCTGAATTTTGCAGAAAATCTGAAAATACTGTAAAACCCTGCAGGGGTTCGATCAGTTTGCCCTGCGTGTCATGACAGTCTTTTACCACTAGGAGGGAATCTGCAGGGAGCGATATGAGGGAGATTCCTGGTAAAAATCAGCCTCAGAAAAGCCTTCTGTAACATATCACATATCATTATATTTTCTGTGCATTTCTTTTTTTCCTAGTCTGCGTGGTTTAAAGGGATAATGCACACAAAATAAAAACCAGAGTATGCCAAAGTGTTCAGGCACCAGACGACCAAATGAGCGGCAGAGGGAATGGGCAGCCGAATGTTTAGAGACGAAGCTGAAACCTGAAAAGTTTTCTCCGTCATGACTCCGAGGTACAGAATCCACATCCAGCAGGCAGATCAGAGTTTTAGTTCTACAAACATTTCTTGGAGGCAGAAACTGAGTTGAGTTAAACCTCAGTGGGCGGAGCCAAAGAACCACAGAGTGCAAGTTAGCTAACTCAAACGGCAAAGAAGGAATTCAGGTCAAAATATAATAAAAATAGGAATGACAATGACTTTTAAATTCATTCCTAACCATGGCATCATGATGTTGAAGGTCAGCAGCTAGCTAACTATCTTACCTAGATAGCTATAGTCTAGTATGGCTAGTTTGAACTTGAAGGTCAGCTAGCTAACTAGCTAACCTAGATAACTTAGTATGATAGATTGTATTGTTTCAGTTAGCAGCAGAGCGCTAGGCTTCATAATATTAGCTTCCTCCTCTCTTGTCTTTCTCACTGAGCTTCAGTCTGATGTTACTGAGCCAGAAAAACTGTGGTTCTTTGGCTCCGCCCACTGAGGTTTAACTCAACCAATCAGATTATTTCTGCTTCCGAGAAATATTTGTAAAACTAAAACTACAACCTGCATCAAGTGTCAGGTGACGCTGCTATCTGGCCGACCCTGACCTCTGACCTCTGACCTCCCTGTGAATGAGGTTCAGGCGAAAACACTAATTTTCCTCCCGGGGATCGACAGAGCATCACAAAATATTAAGATCAGAAAACAGACTGACGTTATACTGCTATATCAAAATAACCACGATGTGCAGGGTTATACATTTACACCAGTGGTGTCAATTTGGCATACTCTGATTTTGGGGTGAAATGCCTCTTTAATAACACTAAACAACAAGGAAACACTGTTTTCAGGTCCATGGTCACTTCAGTCAACAAGGAAACAGAGGGAACCAAAGGGAAAGGTTTGGTTCATCCTGGGTAGTTTGCATCATAAAATATACTAAACACACACACACACACACGCTCTCAAATGTGCAGCCACACACACACACCCACACACTCACATTTACACCACAACACACCAACGTATGGCACAAAATATCCATCAACCATCTGAGCGTCGGACTGGAGTTCCCACACACAGGACTTCTGTTAAAGGGCTAATACAACCAAAAACCACTGAATAAAAACATCACACCTCTGTATGGTCAAATATAAAGAATGAAGCAAGTCGGTGAAATGACCAAAAAAAAAAAAAAAATTTAAAAAGAATATTAAAACATTGTGTAATAAAAATGTCAGTTATATCAAGCATGCAGTCAAAGTTTCAGCACTGTAAACTCAGAAACAAAATCTCCACCAGGCGGTTTGGTTAGGTCCACTTCACTTCACAATACTGAGGCAGCAAAACCACTAGGAAATGAAAATGTTCAAAGATAGATACTGTATATTAGGGTTAGACTGATATTTCAGCTTGCCGATATCTGGGGCCGATATCCGTCTTTTGTTAAAAATGGGATCTAGCCCAGCCTGATATGATGCAGTTTGATTGATTACATATTTAAGGTGGAATTGATCAAAATTACACTGGTTGTCTATGGGAAGACCTGAACCTGAACTGATTCTCAAGAGGCATTTTGATCAGATTCCATACAAGTATACATCAATACTAATACTAATACCGTAATTCCTCTAATATTGGCCCGGGCCTTTATTTACCTCAACTGCAGAGGGTACCAGGCCTTTATTGGAAGCAGGCTTATATTAGAGACAGGCCATTTCTAATTCCCTCTGTTTGATAAGTATATTTGCTCATATTTTAGTACGAAGCCTCCTTGTTTTCTGATCTGCTTCTGTTGGGGTTCGTTAGGTAGACGTTTTTTTATTACTGCAGTGCATTACGATAATTACGGTAATCGACGACGGCATGCTCCAGAGACTTATCGGAGACATTATCGGAGACCCGGCTTTTAATTGACTACAGGCCACTATTAGAGGAAATACGGTAGTATTATCGTGGGTTTCAATGGAGAGTTTTAGTGTCCCATGATGGTCTAAAAGTGGTTTCAGACGTTTTTTTTCCATCCTGACAAGAAGAAACTTCTGTGGAAAATACTGAAAACACTTTGAATGGAAAAGGTCAAATTTAAAGACAGTGAATATCGGCACAAAATATCGGCTATCAGCAGCTTCAGTCCCAAAACCAGCCTTCAAAACCAATATCAGCCGAACCCCAAGTTACATCACTGCAAATTTAATTGTGATGACAGGCATGGTGACGAGGTTTGATGGCCTCTTGTAAGCTTACCAGTCTACGGGAAAGTTTTTATTAGATTTTTTAAATTCACACTCCAGAACTCATAAACTGGCCCAAATTAAAGCACAAAAAGAGGATACTGGATTTTTTTTTTTTACTAATTATAGCACTTCCAGTTGCTGCATTACACACAAGGTAATTTAAGAATTTGTTTCTTGGCCCTATGAGACTCACATACATATTCAGTTCAGTGTGTTTTTTTTATTGTTTTTTTTTTGCTTGCAGTAACGTGTCATCACAACTAATTTCACAGTGAAATATTTATGAGAATATCCTACATGTAGTGTCGATAAAAGATGCGGAAAACACCAAGGTTATGTTTGCGTCCGTCCTGCAGCCACCGGCAAACAAGAGTCGACTTACAAACTTCACAGGCGACGCATGAAGTCAGCAAAACCAACGCTCAGCTGTCGATGCTAAACATTTCTGTTGTTGACCGTCCATCACAGCGGTACGACTTCCTCTTTATTCACAAAGACAGGAAGTGCGGTGGCTGCCAAAACCTGGAAGTCCTCCACCCGCCTTCAGAGGATGAGCGTTACTGTAGTTCTTTCATCTACTGTAGTTCCTTTAGTGTTGACGTGACGAGACCTCGTGAGCTTTAAGTCTTTCTCCTTCCTTCCACGTTCCCCTTTATTTTCCAGAGTCCTCAGTCCTTCATGCTTCTCTTTATTCCTTCCATCGACGGATCAGAGGAAGACGAGGCTCTTGAAGGAGGAAGGTGGTTTGGGTTTTACTTCATAGTTATCTGTAGTGCATTGAAGGGGCGGTGATGAGGGCCGGGAGTCTTCGTTAAGGCAGGAAGGATGGTGGGAAAATGCTAATACTCTGATGTGGTAGTGTGTAGATGTAGCGGTCACCTGGGTCACAACCGGCCACAGCTGCTGGTACATCCCACAATTCAGCAGCCATGTTCACTATTTCACCAGCAAACTAGATGGTTAGACTAGTTTAGGACTCCAAATGATGGCTGGTTACCTGTAGAGCAGACTTACTTACTAGCCACTTTCATCACTTTACCAGCCAACTAGATTCTGAAAATAGGACTCCAAATGATGGCTGGTTACCAAATATACCAGCATTTGGTTGTTCCCACGCTTCATAAGACGAGAAAGGGGAGATAGAGGAGGGTTAGGAGAACGAAGGGCGAGATGAGGAGGGAGAGGAGGAGAAACGATGGGAGTCTCCCTTCTTCAAAAGGAAGGGGAAAAGAAGAGATAACAGGGAGGGAAGGGAGGATGTCTTTGGTTTCAGGTAGGAGAGGGGCAAAAGGAGGTAAAGAGGATTAAAAACAGACTTTACCCTTGAAAGTCTTACTGCTGGTTCATGTTTCATTGGTTAGTGCACGGTTAAGATGATGTAACCGCAGGAAAGCGACTGGACCGTTTGGGTGTCGCGTGCAAAGTCGTGACCACCAGAAATGACACAGACGCTCCTCCGTCCAGGATCGGCTGAGAGAAGAGGAACTGGGACCACTGGCCAATTCTGCTGGGGATTTTTCTTGTTGAGGGATTTTGGAGAGCTGAACTTTCCTCTGAAGTACTGAAAGAGTTTTCGAGCCACGGCTGTCATGAGGAGCTTGACAAGCAGGAACGCCAAGGTCGTATGGAAACCATGAACCAGTCAGTAAAATGTAATAGTGATGACCAACTGAGACGGAGGGAAAGGAGTAAGAAATGAGGGGAGAGAAGATTTCTATCGCTTGGCTTAGTGTTTAGTGCACAACTGACTTTTGCATAGCTTCCCTGGTTTCTTAAACTATGGGATCGGACCCAAAATGTGTCATACGATGGCTTCTACTGGGTCCTCACATGGCAATAACAGCAATACTCTCAAGTCCCGGGGGAAAGGCTATTTTTGTCAAATTTGATCGTTTTCTGTTGGGGCTCGGGGCTTGAAGGCAAGAAGGGAGAAGAGGTGTGAGCAAGATGGGGAGAAAGAGAGAGATAGAAAAAAAGAAGGCGGTTGTATGAGGGGGGAGAGGGCAAAAGATCAGAAACTTAAGGTGCGTTCACACCCAGCATGTTCTGATCGGTTTATCTGAACTCTGCAGTGTTTCCTCCTTCAGTTCAGTTGGTTTGTCCAGGTGAGAACGATGACCTTTGACCTCTGGTGGCACCAAATAACAGCAGCGAGAGTCTCAGTCCTCTAACAAGAGAACTGCGGTGCGGTTCGTTAATCCAACCGACTACAGGAAACCACCCCGAAACACAAGGGATTATGGGTAGAAGGAGACGGAAAGCCTAGCAGAACAAAATGAAGTCTGGACTGATGCTCATATTCAGCTGTTTCTTCATGTGTTCTGAACTGGTATGAACACCACAGAAGAAGAGACAGACAAGTCCGTCATGTTAGATAAAGTTACAGGAGCTGGACTCAGATTTGTTTCGTCTCATCGCCAAAATCTCTAAAAAAAAAAAAACGAGCTGCAGAGACACAAGGGGCCACAGACGAAGAAAAAAGGGCGATCGAAAAATAAAAATAAAACACAGAGTCTTGTTCTTGCTGTCAGTCGGCGTAGTGCATGATGGACTCCACGTAGTTTCCGGGGAAGAGGCCGGTGGTGGCGTTCATCACTCCTTCATACCAGCCGTCTTCGTTCTTCTTGATGACGTAGATGATCGCTCCCTCCTGGAAGGACAGCTCGTCCTCCTTATCGGCCGCGTAGTCGTAGATGGCGACCACTAGAGGGAGACAACACACCTACATATTAATGACGGTTTGGTTTTTGGAAAAGCTTTTAGGTAATAAGAATATATCATTATTATCATTATTAATAACATGCTTTCAAAAAACAAATACATATATAACAATTATAATAAGATTTTATCAGTGAGTTTAAGTGAAAGCCTCCCTGACACCACTGGTGAAATTGTGTGAAAACTTAATTAAAATCTTTACAAATTCTGAAAACTCACTTAAATGTGATTAAACACCATGGATATATGTTATATATATATATATATGAAGGGCTTCAATCCAAAACACTAGACATCCATTTTGGAAAACCTTTGCTACAAGAAATGTATCAGTCAACACAAAAAAAAAACCCCAAAAAAATCCAAGGTAACTCTCTTCTGCAAGAATTAAAAAGCCGTTATTGATTTGGCTCCTGCAGCTTGTGAAATTAAAAGCGAAGAGGAGTCGAGCTTTTAATGCAGGAACATTTTTAACCTTGCAACATGCAACAGCTGAACAAATGAAGGTTTTTCAATATTTTTAGTTTTGCCACAAAGTTGCAGTTTGTTTCCAAAGATCACCTCTCATCTCTACACCAAAGCAGCGTTCCTTTTCCTTTATACCATTTTTATTCATCAGTCAGTGTTTAAAACCCACAGAAAACATCCTCAAAAACAACTCTTGTCAGAAAAGATTTTAACTTCAACTTTTAACTCATTTTCCTGTGTATTCACCTTTCTCCTGGTAGGTCCTCGGGGCCCAGGGCGGGTCTTCCTCAGCGTACGGGTCGCTGTACTCCACTACCGATGACTCCTCCTCTTCCTGTCCGTCCTCCAATGGCTGAGCAGCAGGCTGGGGCTCCTCAGGCCCCGATTCGCTCTCGACAGCTGGGGGAGGAGGGGCGTCCGAGACTGCTGGGGGGGGGGTGTGTGTGTGAAGAAGAGACACATACATGTAAAAACAGACACACACATGTAATGTACACATACATGCAAGGTGTAACCACAAACTGTACATACATGTAATAAACTTTATTTGCATAGCCCTAGAGTTTACAAAGTGCTATAACATAAAATAAAATAAAAGCAAACATCTTATTCACAAAATAAATTTAAAAAAGTAGAATAAGAAGGCATTACAGGATAAAAAGTACAAAAAAAAAGAGTATTAATGTGCATATAAATAAGTTTTCAGAAATGACTTGAAAGATGATCCTAATTCTGCTAGTCTAAGTGATGCATACACACACACACACACACACACACACACACACATACACACACACACACACACACGCACACTTACACACACACACAAATGTAGATGAAGCCAGGTGCAGACATACACACACAAATATTACAAAAGAAAAACAACACAAGCAAATGTTCATATGATGTGTACAAAAAAAAAAAAAACATGTTGCCAACTGAACACATGCAACACACACACACACACACAAACACACACGCACGAACACACACACACACACACACGGCACTACTTACTGGACTCTTGAACTCGAGCAACGAAGCCCATCAGAGGAAGCTGGGGAGTGAACTGGAGGAGGGAGGGGGGGAGGGGGGGAGGCTGCACACACACACACACACACACACACACCCACACACACACACACACACACACACACAAACAGAGAAAGAAAAAGAAAAAGAGACAGACTGAAATAGAGACATAAAATATCATCGACGCTGCACTCAGCAACTTTGCTCGTTGGCGCCTCCAAGTGGCAAGAAGAAGAAACAGTTTGAAAGCTGTTTGAACTTCAATACCCAGAATTCCCGTGCAGTGAGGTCAGTAAACGTCACACGGCTCGCTCGTGTTCACCAAGCGGCCGGTCTGTGACGTTTTATACCGAAGGAAACCAAAAAAGATCTAAAGATCCGGTGAGTCCAGCTGTCCACACCCGACAGCAGAGGTGAACCTGGGCAGGTGAGTCTGTCTCAGCTGGCGGGGACGGGACGGGACGGGACGGGACGGGACGGGACGGGACGGGGCGGGACGGGACGGGACGGGGCGGGACGGGGCGGGACGGCACGGGGCGGGACGGGACGGGACGGGAGGGGACGGGACGGGACGGGACGGGACGGGACGGGAGGGGACGGGACGGGAGGGGACGGGACGTTCCTCTCTGCTGCAGACACACTGAGAAGACTCGATCTTTACATGAAAATCTTACCTAGTGAAGCTTCGAATTCATTTTAAATTTCTGTGTTCAGGACTGAACAAGTTTCAATTTAGATTTTTCGACTTTTTGTCCATTTTCCAAACTCTAACAATTGGAAATTATATATTACTTTTTATTATTTTTTTAATTTATTTTTATTTTTCTATCATTCATTGTGGTTGTTTCACATCACTGCTTTTGGGTTTTATTGTATGTAAAGCACTTTATAAACATTGTTTTTAGAAAAGTGCTATACAAATAAAGTTATTATTATTATTAAATTCAACCTCCAGACTTTCCCCACCTGTTCACCATATCGTGGCTGTCAGGTGAAAACTTTGCAACTCCAATTTTGGTGACTTTAATGTTTTACCTCAAACTGAAGGATCACATGGTTCCTCTGCAGCCCCGTGGTCTTTTACACCCTTTCAAAACCCAGTTGGATAAAATCCAAAATACACGGAGGTCAAGCTGAAAACAAGGCTGTGTGTCTTAGTTTTTGGAGACGACGGAGGTTTCCCCCGACAACAGCGACACGTCCGTCATGAAACAGCTTGTTAGGCCACCTGGGCTTTGCTTGACGTCGGTTCCATCTGATTCTGTGGTACTATTGACTATTAAATGGTTAAATGTACTATAGGGAACTATTCTATGTACACTACCAGTCAAAAGTTTGGACACACCACATTTTTCTTTTTTAACTATTTTCCACATTTTAGAATAATAGTAAAGACATCAAAACTGTGAAATAACACAGTGACCAAAAAAGTGTTAAACAAATCAAAACTATCTTATATTTTAGATTCTTTGCCTTGATGGAAAGGCAAAGAAACTCATTTCAAGCATTTAAGCAGAAGCCTTTAGATCAAAATGCTTTAAGAGAATGAAACACAGAACATTCAGTCAGGTTCAGACTGTATGAAGTGTATATTGTCAGTTTTATAGTACGTACCTGGGCTTTGGTTGTAGTAGGGTCCACCGTTGACCTGGTTCTGCGGTGTGATTGGCTGTCCGGTCACAGAGGGGGGGCGGCGGTAGGGCAGGGACCCGCCCACCTGGGGAGCCTGCGGTCTGGGCTGAGGCCGGTTCATACTGTAGAACTGAGGGACGATACCGCCTGGGACAGGACGGGGGATTTTTATATTTTAAGATTCTTTTATAGGCGCTTTGCCTTTATTTGACAGTTCAAAGTAGAGAGAGACAGGAAAGAGACACAGGGAAGACAAGAGAGAGAGAGAGAGAGAGAGAGAGAGAGACTGAGAGAGAGAGAGAGAGAGAGAGAGAGAGAGAGAGAGAGAGAGAGAGACAGACCGAGAGAGAGACAGAGAGAGAGAGAGAGAGAGAGAGACAGAGAGAGAGAGAGAGACAGAGAGAGAGAGAGAGAGAGAGACAGACCGAGAGAGAGACAGAGAGAGAGAGAGAGAGAGAGAGACAGAGAGAGAAATATGTATGGAAAGAAATGACAGTAAGAACTAATAGTAGAGGAGAAACAGAGACAGACAGACAGACAGACAGGGAAGGAGAGACAGGGAAGAGAGACAGGGAAGACAGGAGAGAGAGAGAGAGAGAGAGAGAGAGAGAGAGAGAGAGAGAGAGAGAGAGAGAGAGAGAGAGAGACATGGAGAGCTGGTAGGAAGGCAACAGATCAGTCCAGCGATGATGCTTTTTTGTCGGCCAACACAGAAGTTTGCTCCTCCATGGTTCGTTGCTGAAAATAAGCTGTGTGTTTAACACAGGCTGGTGATATTCATACATTTTGTTATACTAGTCCGTACACGGGGATGCACGCGCCACAACTCCGTGCAGACTTGCCAAAAAGGCGCATAAACAGCGTAAATTTGGGAAAATGGATAAATCAGCTCCGTCAGTCCCTGCCTATGCCAATGCTCAATGCCCATGTGCAGTTTGAGATTGATTGGCCGACCTGTTGAGGAGTAAAATGGATGCAGACAGACGGACGGACAGAGTGTTCCTCATTCTATAGTCGGATAGTAGGATAACATAATTTTGACAAATCAACACTGCTTTCATGAATTTTAAAGCATAACTGTAATCGATATTAGTGAAAAGCTAACGCTAGGCTAATCGGTGAAAAAAAAGAACTACAGCGGACCAAAGTCACGAACACAAAGCTTCAGCTTCAGGCAGCTAGCATGTTAGCACATCCAGAAACCTACACTTCAATAAACTACAACTGGAAAAAACTATAAATGGGTAAATCTACCATCTACAGTGAAAAGAGTTCTACAGTTCAGAGGCTTTAGCAGACTATTCTGCATAATGACGAGTTGTTGTGCGACAAACTCATTGTAGTTCAGTTTCTAAGACAGTTACCCATTTGCTAGCAGCTTTCTTTATTAGGACGCATAAAACCTTCAAAAATTCAAGAATGGGATGTTTAATGATTTATTTTATCTCACAGAACGAAACGTTAAAACTGTCTTAAGCTTCTCTGAACCACAGAGCTTATTTTCAGGCTTTTAACCAAAACCCAATTCAAAATCCTAATCACTTTTCAGCCGAGGGAACCACGGCTCAGAAATGTGAACTCACTTCTGGAAAATGGAGGATGGACGGACGGAGAGGATGGGAGGCGAATCGCAGGTTTGGCGGGAGGGAAAGGAGAAAGGAAGACTTGGTGGAGTTGGTGATGGAGGCGATGGAGGTGGAGTTATTGGACGGGAGGGAGGAGACACTCACCTTCAGCGGGGGAGGAGGAGGAGGAGGAGGAGGAGAGAAGAGGAGGAGGAGGAGGAGGGGAAGGAAGGAGAGGAGACGACTCCCCGGACAAGGCGGCTGATTGGACCTCGGACGTGTCGGGGGCGGGGTTAAGCGGCGGGGAGGCGTCGCCGGGTGCGCTTGGTTGCGGGTTTGCTTGAGGAGGAGCGCAGCCGGGTTGCGAGGGTGAGTTTGGTTGCAAAGGTGTGTTTGGTTGCGTTAAGGTTGCGGTGGAGGAAGAGGTGGAGGGAGGGGAGGGGGAGGAGTTAGGAGCAGAGGAGGAAGAGCCAGCTGGTCCAGCGGTCGGAGAAACGGCTTGAGGAAGGAAGGAAGGAGGGGAGGAAGGGAGGGAAGGAAGGAGGGGAGGAAGGAAGGAAGAAAGGAAGGGCCGCAGGAAGGACAAAACAACAAGGAAGAAGTGAAAGAAGGAAAGAAAGAAGGAAGGAAAAAGCAGGCAGTGGGTGAGAAAGTGAAATATTTCAAGTAAAGTAATTACTTGAAATATCTTCAAATATCTGACAGAGAAAATTATGTATATTTACGTACATGCATGTTTGTTCATGTATATATGTGTGTGTGTGTGTGTGTGTGTGTGTGTGTGTGTGTGTGTGTGGAGGAATGAAGGAAGGAAGGCAGAAAGAAAGATGGAAAAAGGGAAGGAAAGATGGAAGGAAGCACATAGGGAAGGAAGGAAAGAAGGTGGAAAGAAAAGGCGGAAGATGGGAAGGAGAAAAGGAAGGAAGGAAAGAAGGAAGAGAGGAAGAAGGGAGGGAGTGAAGGAAATGGGAAGAGGAGGAAGGAAGGAAGGAAGGAAGGAGACAAGGAAGGAAGAAGGGAAAGAAGGAAGGAAGGGATGAACAGGTGAAGGAGGGAAAGTAAGAGGAAAGAAAAGAAGGATGGAAGTGTGTGTACAGGTGTGTGTGTGTGTGTGTGGAGGAATGAAGGAAGGAAGGAAGAAAGAAAGACGGAAAAAGGGAAGGAAAAATGGAAGGAAGCACATAGGGAAGGAAGGAAAGAAGGTGGAAAGAAAAGACGGAAGATGGGAAGGAGAAAAGAAAGGAAGGAAAGAAGGAAGAGAGGAAGAAGGGAGGGAGTGAAGGAAATGGGAAGAGGAGGAAGGAAGGAAGGAAGGAAGGAGACAAGGAAGGAAGAAGGGAAAGAAGGAAGGAAGGGATGAACAGGTGAAGGAGGGAAAGTAAGAGGAAAGAAAAGAAGGAAGGAAGTGTGTGTACAGGTGTGTGTGTGTGTGTGTGTGTGTATGTGTGTGTGTGTGTGTGTGTGTGGAGGAATGAAGGAAGGAAGGCAGAAAGAAAGATGGAAAAAGGGAAGGAAAGATGGAAGGAAGCACATAGGGAAGGAAGGAAAGAAGGTGGAAAGAAAAGGCGGAAGATGGGAAGGAGAAAAGGAAGGAAGGAAAGAAGGAAGAGAGGAAGAAGGGAGGGAGTGAAGGAAATGGGAAGAGGAGGAAGGAAGGAAGGAAGGAAGGAGACAAGGAAGGAAGAAGGGAAAGAAGGAAGGAAGGGATGAACAGGTGAAGGAGGGAAAGTAAGAGGAAAGAAAAGAAGGAAGGAAGTGTGTGTACAGGTGTGTGTGCGTGTGTGTGTGTGTGTGTGTGTGTGTGTGTGTGTGGAGGAATGAAGGAAGGAAGGAAGAAAGATGGAAAAAGGGAAGGAAAGATGGAAGGAAGCACATAGGGAAGGAAGGAAAGAAGGTGGAAAGAAAAGGAA
>NC_136006.1:2281168-2303668 GCF_048128805.1 Centroberyx gerrardi | reverse complement strand
TTCACTAGTTTCACATGTTCACTAGTTTAACAAGTTCACTAGTTTAACAAGTTTACTAGTTTAACAAGTTCACTAGTTTCACATGTTCACTAGTTTAACAAGTTCACTAGTTTAACAAGTTCACTAGTTTAACAAGTTTACTAGTTTAACAAGTTCACTAGTTTAACAAGTTCACTAGTTTAACAAGTTTACTAGTTTCACATGTTTACTAGTTTAACAAGTTCACTAGTTTCACATGTTCACTAGTTTAACAAGTTCACTAGTTCAACAAGTTTACTAGTTTAACAAGTTCACTAGTTTAACAAGTTCACTCGCTCACACAACCTTTAACAGGAAAACGATAATGGTATAAATTGTAGTAGCTAATGCTAACAGATAGCTAGCTAGGCTGTTAAAAGCTAAAATGTCTTTGCTTTCAAGAAACCCATTTATCGGTACGTGTTTTTCTTGGGAAGCAAAATAAGAGAAGACAGTATAAAATATTTAGATGAATATACGCTTTTCTTAAACTTTTTTAAGACCAAAGTTACAGAAAAAAATAGGACTTGAGGAGATTTTTTTCCCCAAAAAGATTTTTGTGAATCTGGCTCACTGTTTTTATCTTGATAAACTATCCAAGGACAAAATGTTTTAGCATTGCAAACTGCACTAGAACCATAACTGGAACTAAAACAGAGACAAATGAGGAACCAAAACTAAAATTCCACCTTAAGCATCACTGCTAGATCAAAGCACAGAGGAGACAACAAGTGGAAATACTGAGAAGGATGTGCTGAGAGAAAGGATGAAGCTAAAGCATCTCTTCGTTAGCAGTCTTCACTAGTAACTAATTTTGGTAAAATAAGTAACTTTACCAAAATGTTATCTTCAACACAGCTGTGTGTCCAGTTTGGGACGATGCATATTTCTGTTTCTTTTCAACACAACATATCTTAATAGCAGAATATCTTCCATCATTATGCGTTGCTATTAACTTCATGTTAGAAAAGTGAAAATGTTGCAAATGACGCAAAAAAATTAAAAATCTGATGTTCCAAACTAGACAGATGACTGTGTTGAAAAACCTCAAATACTAAGATGGAATATAAAGACTCTAATTCATTTAGAGCAGAGGGAGAAGCAGCTGGACCATGTTTGGACCCGGACCCGGCTACCTGTATGTTCGGGGCCGGTGGTTCAGAGTGGCGGTGCGGGCCGGACTGGGAAGCTGCCCGGCGGCCATATTGTTTCTGGTGGGGCTGGGGACATAGTCGTTGGGCACCACAGGGGGGCGCACCGGCTCCAGAGTCCTGTAGGGGGAGTTCTTCCTGCACATGCAAGAGGTGAGGGTGGGAACAGGGTTAAGTTACAGGTACAGGGAGACAAGTCTGCTTCTGGTGTCTGAGTCATTAAGCAGCGCCTCCAGTGTCCTGCAGGGGGAGCGCGTCCTGTACGGGACGGGGTTTACAGGACGGGACGGGGTGAGGGCTGAAACAAGAGAGTTTCCACACAGCTCCTATCGACCTGTAGGGGGTTTGCTGTTGTGTCACAAATCTGCTGCCAACCAGCGGCGTCTCCATCATGGAGGAACTTTGGAGTGTAACATCAAAAACTGGTCAGAGGAAAAATAGAAAATAGTATGTTTACCAATAATTGTCGATAGGCGAAAAAAGTGGGAGACAGGACTTTGACAAAGCAGATTATGCCAATATATAAAAAACGAGTCTCTCACTTTATTTCTAAAGTGTAGCAGTTCAATCTGATAAGGAGGTTATTTTTTTTTAATCAATGTATAGTTTCATTGTTTTAGTGCTATCATCAGAAATATTTGCATGTATGATTTTTTTTCCCTCAAACTAAACCTTGTTAGTCTTTAATGGGGTTAAGTTATTGCAAGCCCACAAAGGAAACATGCTTATTAATCATTTTCAAAAGCTAGGTATCCCCAAACCTTTAATGGGCAGTGTGTGCATTTGTGTCGGTGCCGTCAGCAGCCACCGGGGGGCGCTCTGCTGCTGCACACAGCAAGCAGGAGAACAGCCGGTGTACTTTTAGTATTAACCGTTCTCCTGTTCTGTGAGGCCATAGAAAATTAAAATCAAATGAAATGACATGTGCCATGAGAAGGTGATGAGTTTCAAAGTAGCATGGCACACAAATATAACGCCATTATTACTATTTAATTATACATTTTACATGAAGGCATGGTTCGGTCCTGTCCGGCAAACAGTGGAGAGAAACAGTGAAATCTGTCAAGGTTCAGATTAAAGGTCAGTGTGTGTTTCCTCCGGCTGTAGGAACAAAAAAGTCAATGTGATCAGACGTCATGGTTACAACATCCAGAGTACAATCACACTCAGATAGGAAGACACACAGGACTGGCTTCAGTTTGATACTTAAAGGACGAGTTTGTTTTTTGTTTTTTTCAAAATTCAAATAGTGAAAATATGACAGAATCAGGTAAAACCCTAAAAACGTGTTTACAAGAGAGAAAAACACAAGACACAATAAGACCAGTCACCTCAAAAACAGCTGATTAAGATAACAAAGAAAGCAAGTTTTTACTGTGTGTGTGTGTGTGTGTGTGTGTGTGTGTGTGTGTGTGAGCAGCTCTACCTGTATATATAAAATAATAACGATAACTTTATATGTATAGTACTTCTGTAAAAAAACAAGTATACAAAGTGCTTCAGACCAATAAGACACAAAAGTTATACAAGCACAGAAAAGGACAGTGGCAAAATAGATGCGTGTGTGTGTGTGTGTGTGTATAAATATGTGTGCATGTGTGTGTGTGTGTGTGTGTGTGTGTGTGTGTGTAATGACAGAAGGACTTGGCCTGTTGACTACAGCACGGTTCCAACCCAGCGCTAAGCTGTGTGTATGTGCGTTGTGTTTGCATATGCCTGTGTGTGTGTGTCTGCGTGCTTCCAGAGAGAGTGTGTGTGTGTGTGTGTGTGTGTGTGTGTGTTGCCAGGAGGACAGGAGGACTTGGCCTGTTGACCACAGCTTGGTTCCAACTCACCGCTAAGCTGCACATGGGACGAGTTCAAATACTGTACACTACTATAATATATATACACTACTATAATATACTGCTACTACTACTACTGCTGTGACTATTATTATTTTACTTATTCTATACTGTCTGCACATATTTCATATTCTTTATTCTCTTCTTTATTGTTAGTTCTGCTGTCTGTTGCACATCCTCTTTATGTTGTAATCCACACTTTCATACAAGTCTACTTAACATGTTCTAGTGTTGAAATTGTCAGTTGAGTATGTTTATATAACTCCCACTGACTCTACTCTTACTAATATTCTATTTTTCATTGTGTCCTTTTGGTATTTGCTGCTGCCCAGTTACACCCTGGGGAGGATTAAAGTTTCATCTCATTTGACCTTATCTTAATCTGCATTTTGTAGTATTTTTATGTGTTTTACTCACTTAAATCCTCAGGCAGTTTAACAACGTGGCATTTTCAGTATCTCCGGTGTTGCAGAGCAATATGTCACCCAATTAAAATTCAGTGTGTCGGGACAGCCGAGCGGTCAGCAGGTAACACAGCATGAGAGTTCCTGAACACACAGGAAGCAGGACGCAACGCTGACACAGCCAATAGGGGAGCTCGGTGGTCAGCCAATAGAAACACAGCCAGCTGGCTCGAGCAAGCCGAGCAACCTGGCTTCACACACACACACACACACACACACACACACACATACTAACATACCGGTACATGCACACAAACACACACACCGTCAGACACACGTACACAATTGTCCTGACTTGGATAGGAGATAGATGGAGCGTGTGTGTGTGTGTGTGTGTGTGTGTGTGTGTGTGTGTGTGTGTGTGTGTGTGTGTGTGAGTGTGTGTGTGTGTGAGTGTGTGTGTGTGTGTCCTGGGCTTGTAACTACACACTAACCCACCAGTAGTCATCTACTGAAGCCAGCGCACAGCGACAGAAGCAGGACAGACTGAAAGGACAACATGGTTCTGCAGCTCACAGAAGAACTGACCACTAGGGCTGGGTAACGTTTAAAAAATGACGATACCAGTACCAACACCAGTACCCTTAAAGTGAAAAGTGTTAAAGAGTTTATTTTGTACATAAATGACATATGCAGGGTATCAAAGATACTGAAATGTGTTTTATTTGCGGACGATACCAATATTTTTTGTTCTGGGGAGAATTTGCAGCAGCTTTTGGAGGTGGTTACGGCAGAAATGAGTAAATTAAAACGGTGGTTTGACATAAACAAGTTATCATTAAATTTGAACAAAACCAAACTTATGCTATTTGGAAATCGTAAAATAAACACACACGTACAAGTGCTGATAGATAATGTTAATATAGAAAGAGTATATGAAAATAAATTTCTGGGTGTGATATTAGACCACAAAATCTGCTGGAAACCTCATATAAAATATGTGCGAGCAAAGTTGGCAATGAACATAGAAGTAACTATTTAAGTTGTGTATGATGACACTGGGGTGGATAGTTGGACTATAAACAGTAAGTTCATTGATTAAGCTTAGCAAAGGGGTCGGACCAAATAAGTATTTTACTTCTTCCTACTCCATTTCGGACATGTAATATTTATTTATTTATGTTGTTTATTGAGAATTTGTTGTATACGTTTACTGTTAATTTTATTGGTTATTCTTGTTTTGTTTTCTTACGTATGTGTGTATATATATATATTTATTTATTTTTTAAAAGACAATTTTTTTTGTCTTTTTAACATGTTCGAAATAAATCTAAATCAATCAATCAATCAATACCGATACCAATAGAGTACTTCATTTGCTACCTTTTTATTTTTACGTTTTGGTGGCATCTCGGCACGCTGAACTGCCGACTCCGTCACACACACACTGCGCTCGACTTCACCACAGACTGTATGGGTTGTAGCTGCTGCGGTAGCGGGCCAATCACACGTCGCATTAAATCGAAGAACGCTTGCGGTGATTGGCTGCGAGCAAAACCATACAAATAGTTATTTTTTTCTAGATCTGTGTACAAAAAGTATCGAATGCAGGTATCGTTTGACTGGAGAAGTTTCGATACTACTTGGTACTGGGTTATTTCGGTCGATGCCTTAAAGGTTATCGAGTACCGATACCCAGCCCTAGTGATGACATCACACCTGCTCCCTCACCGCTGCACGGCTGCAGGAGGACTTCGGGGTTAAAGTCTTAATGCCGAGTGTTTCACAACAGATTTCAGAGCTGCTTGTTGTGAAGCAGCCGGGGCTCCCGGGTCGTCTGGCAGCCGCCGCTTAGCTGCTCCGAGGATAAAATCACAATCTGGTGAAGTCACTTTAGTCATTCAAAACCTTCCTATTCACTGGAGCCTTTGATTAGTGTGTGTGTGTGCGTGTGTGTGTGTGTGTGTTTTGCTGGGGGATTGGGGTGGTGGAGAACGGGCGTCGGGGTTTTCCTCGGTTTGTTTTTGACTTTCCCTGTGTATGAAATGTGCCGTGTAAATACAGTTTGACTTGACTATCCAGAGAAGTGGAAAACTGACATTCATGCACCTTGAGCATCACAGGGAGCTCTGATGCTTGGTGAGAGGATGCAGCTGTAACATAATGAGCACTGTAATGAATTCATATCTCCCAGCAAGTAATTTGTAATCACATTACTTCTGAAAAGAGTAATGAGTGGGACATTACATTTTTGAGTGACAGATGAATTTAACAAACTTGAGAGCAATAAATGACTGTTGGTTCCATTACTGCCACCTCTAAACCTCAAACATATAAAAAAAATAATATTAAAAAAAAAAATAATAATACAGTGCAGCTAGACAGGCTTTGTCTTACTATTCAACAGAAACAGATAAAGCTTTTTTCAAAGGCCATCTAGACTTAAATCGGCCAAATACATTATGTGTTGAAAATGCTGCATCTCTTTTATGCAAGTACTATGAAAAAAGATACGTTTTAAAGCTACGAATGCAGCTTTAAAATGCACTCGCAAATTTTTATGTAAAAATCCAGCCTGAACCTCTTCACACGCCTATCGTCAGATTGATTTTATCAAGTCTGAACAGCAAAAAAACCACATGGAAACCCATTTTTGACACATTTGTATGTGGTTTGAAATGCGATTCAAATCAGATTTCTACATAAGATCTCAGTCTGACCGCTCCAGCCTGTCAGAACGGTTTTCAAACTGTCCTTAACGTCTCTCACAGCGCGACACGTGATGCTGCCGTCACATCCAGAGCGCCAGAAACCAAAATGGAGAACGTGAACAGCAGCCTTTAAGTTGTTCTGCTGCGACGAGGACTTCTGCACCGCGACTCGACCGGCACAGAGCCAAAGATAATTGTCTAATAAGTCTAATAAATCTAATAATAAGTCTCCATTGTACATTTTGTTTTGGTTCCGTATCTGAAACACGTGCCGTCAGTTACCGTACGTACACACGCCGACGTCGTTACCATGACAACCGATGCAGATAGCTTAAAGGTGCCTGAACACACAAATCCAAACTGGTCACTTGCAAATAACAGTGTGGACGGTCAGAACTAAAGATCAGATTTGAGAAACAAATCAGATTTGCCTGCAGTCTGAACAAAGCCTTTGACAATTAATTTACTGACGTCACCACACAGGATTTCTGGGTAATGAAGTCCCTCAAACTTTCAGCTTTAATGTTCGATGTGATGTCATCACATCGAATCCAGAAGAGGAGCTGCTGCAGCACATCGCTGCTTTACCTGTTTGACTTGTATTGACTCTTCAGCTCACATGTGGATACTGCAGCACAACACTGTGGCTATAAATACACTGTCTTAATTAATATATAAAGACATCCACACTACAAGAGAGAGAGAGAGAGAGAGAGAGAGAGAGAGAGAGAGAGAGAGACAGAGAGAGAGACAGAGAGACAGAGAGAGAGAGAGAGATAATTTAACAGAAAGATAAACAGAAGGGAAGAGAGAGATGGAGAGAGAGACAGAGACAGAGAGAGACACAGAAAGAGAGAGAGAGACAGAGAGAGACACAGAAAGAGAGAGAGAGAGAGACAGAGAGAAAGAGAGAGAGAGAGAGAGAGACAGCTGGGTGACCTAGATCTTAGAGGAGAGTGAGTAAACGCAACAAGCTTTCACAACGCATGACGTTATTCCTTTGAGCACAGTGTGTTTCAGCGTGTGTGTGTGTGTGTGTGTGTGTGTGTGTGTGTGTGTGTGTGTGTGAGATGTCCCCCCCCCCCCCCCCCCCCCTCCTCCGGGTCAAAGCTGTAACCAGTGTGCCTCAGGACGCTCCGTTCTTCCAGAGGAGACGAGCCTCACATGTTAACACACTACACTGCATCTCCATGTCGGCTCCACACAGCGTCACCTGACAGACGCTCTGTGATTGGCTGCCTTCACATTACAGGTGGAAGAGGCCAAATCGGATTTTTTTTTTTTTTGCCTACATGTGACACAGATCAGATGTTTTCAGAGCAGCGGGAACACCAAAACACCTGGAATCTGATCCTTTTAAATCAGATTTGGGCCACATTTGGGGGGACTGAAGGGGGACTGAAGGGGGACTGAAGAGGGACTGAAGGGGGACTGAAGGGGGACTGAAGGGGGACTGAAGAGGGACTGAACGGGGACTGAACGGGGACTGAACGGGGACTGAAGGGGGACTGAAGAGGGACTGAAGGGGGACTGAAGGGGGACTGACGGGGGACTGAAGAGGGACTGAAGGGGGACTGAAGGGGGACTGAAGAGGGACTGAAGGGGGACTGAAGGGGGACTGAAGAGGGACTGAAGGGGGACTGAAGGGGGACTGACGGGGGACTGAAGAGGGACTGAACGGGGACTGAACGGGGACTGAAGAGGGGCTGAAGGGGGACTGAAGGGGGACTGAAGGGGGACTGAAGAGGGACTGAAGGGGGACTGAAGGGGGACTGAACGGGGACTGAACGGGGACTGAAGAGGGGCTGAAGGGGGACTGAAGGGGGACTGAACGGGGACTGAACGGGGACTGAAGAGGGGCTGAAGGGGGACTGAAGGGGGACTGAAGGGGGACTGGAGGGGGACTGGAGGGGGACTGAAGGGGGACTGAAGAGAGACTGGAGGGGGACTGAAGAGGGACTGAAGGGGGACTGAAGGGGGACTGAAGGGGGACTGAAGAGGGACTGGAGGGGGACTGGAGGGGGACTGAAGGGGGACTGAAGGGGGACTGAAAGGGGACTGAAAGGGGACTGAAGGGGGACTGAAGAGGGACTGAAGGGGGACTGAAGGGGGACTGAAGGGGGACTGAAGGGGGACTGACGGGGGGCTGAAGGGGGGCTGAAGGGGGGCTGAAGGGGGGCTGAAGGGGGACTGAACGGGGACTGAAGGGGGACTGAAGAGGGACTGAAGGGGGACTGAAGAGGGACTGAAGAGGGACTGAAGAGAGACTGAAGGGGGACTGAAAGGGGACTGAAAGGGGACTGAAGGGGGACTGAAGAGGGACTGAAGGGGGACTGAACGGGGACTGAACGGGGACTGAAGGGGGACTGAAGAGAGACTGGAGGGGGACTGAAGGGGGACTGAAGAGGGGCTGAAGGGGGACTGAAGGGGGACTGAAGGGGGACTGAAGGGGGACTGAAGGAAGACTGAAGGGGGATTGTGCACTCGCTGTCTTTGCCCCGAAACTATGGAACAGTCTTCCTCTTGATATCAGATTATCTGATTCGCTGATCATTTAAAAAAAAAAAAAAACGTCTTAAGACTTATTTTTATTCCCTTGCTTTCAATGGCTCTTGAGCAGTTATTTTTTGCTAAATACTTTTTTTTTTTTTTTTTAATTATGTCATCTTTAATTCTAGTTGTTATTGTGAAGCACTTGTAACCTTGGTTTTAAACGGTGTTATATAAATAAAGAAGATCTGATACAAATCAGACACGCGGCCATGTGACCTGAGTGTGACCGGTCAGACCGGAGCTCATGTGGTTTTCACTTCACACTCCATGATGCAGATCGCTGCTGCTGTCCCGCTGCGCTGGCTCAGTGCAGAAAAGGACGGAGGACAACAACAACATGGAGGTTCAGCAGACTGAGTCTCATCCGGACTCCTCTGCAAATATTCCTTCAAATTTACACTTGGAACGCAATTTCAGTTTCACCAGCTTCCATGATTTACTCTCTCGCAAGTGTGATGTCATTTGTTGTTGATTTGATCGTGTGGATCGTTTCACAGTGAGGTCCGCTCATACTTTTGCTTTTCAAACATGAATGAGAACAGGGGAGACAAAAAAAATAAATCAGATCTGAGCAAAAAAAAATCGGAATTGAGCATTAAAGCCTGTGATGTGAACTCTCTCTGTCCCATCAGGGGGGAAAGCTCCAACATTTGTTCCTCAGGTTCCCTAAAACAGCCAACATGAACGTGTGTTCAGACGCTGCTCGCTCCCGTAATGAACACGCTAACATGCAATGAAGAACAAAACAAAACACGCAAAACAATGAACCTGGGACATTTAAGAGATATAGATCATCTGGAACAGACACCTGTCCATCTGTGAATGAATGTGTGTGTGTGTGTGTGTGTGTGTGTGTGTGTGTGTGTGTGTTTCACAGCATATTCAGTGTTTTTTAACCCTGCAACATATTGAGTGACACATTAACAAGAAAGTGAACATGAAACATTTTAGACATGGTATATCATGACAGATTATTCAGAATGTCACTTCAGATATTCAAAATGGGATAAAAATAAAAATGACAACAAAAGATGACAAATCTAAGAAATACAGTAAGCAAAACATTTACTTACATAACACATTTTAACAGAAGAGAAACACAGAAACAACACAGGATGAGAGGTGTGTGTCAGAGATTGTGTGTGTGTGTGTGTGTGTGTCTGTGTGTGTGTGTGTGTGTGTGTGTGTTAGACCAGGTACATACCCTAACATGCCCTTGCCCGTCTTGGGAGGGCTGGGGGGTTTCTGGGTGGGGGGGTTGGATCGGGGCAGACCGCCTCCTAGCTTCATATTCTGCTGCCCATTTACCTGTGGAGCACACACACACACACACACACACACACACACACACACACACACGTCCAAAATCAATGTGTAGTCCTACGCTAGGCCTGAATACTTAACTATCGACACCATCTGTAACAAGTATTTGTAATGGCAGTAATCCACCTTTTTACACTGTTATTCACTTATTAAAAGTTTCTCTGAAGTAGAACTTAACATAAAAGCTGAAAATCTAAATTTTGAGAAAGGAATCACTCTGAACAGACAACAACAGTTTGTAAAGAGACATCGGAAAGTTAAAAGAGTTTAAAGAGCAACTAAACCCTGGACCACTTTTGTGGGTTTGCTGCCATCTAATGGTGAAAAGCATGCTACTGCAATTGTCATCTGCTATTGGCTGATCTTTGGTGCCAGATGGCAATTGCAATAGCATGTTTTTAACCCTTAGGTGGCAGCAAACACACAAAACTGGTCCAGGGTTCACCAACTCTTTAATGAAATGTATGTGACATGAGAGCCTTGTCCTGGGACGGACTGGGACAAGAAAATGGCCCCGGACTTTTTAAATAGACCGGCCAACATCCAGCCTGCGAATATCCCACCATCCCACCCCAGTGACGCATACATGAATACAGCAAGACTTAGTGTCACTACTTATAAGTTCACTTTATGAGACTTCATAATGTATATCATAATTCATAGTGCCACTGTGTGAAAAGACCCATATTTCTTACATTAATATTACCCACATGGGTAGGAGGGCATTCCCTACAAAAAGTAACACAAGTTGTATTCTATTCTACTCCTTTTTATTCAGCATGAAGAAGGATGTCATTTTCACACATCTGCGTGTCTTGTTTTGGGACAATACACACTTTGGCTAACCCAACCCCTCATTTTTTTATGCCTCAGCTTCCTCAATTTCTCTGGCCCACCTTTTCGTTTTTCGGGTTCCTTTCCATTTTGTTTTTCAAAAGTTTTTCTCCAAAATACTACTGTCTGATCGCGCTGATCGGCCCATCTGATGCTCCGTTCACGAGGGGTGGGGGCATCACTCATCTCTCTCTCTCTCTCTCTCTCTCTCTCTCTCTCCCCCTCTCTCTCCCTCTCCCTCTCCCTCTCTCTCTCTCTCTCTCTCTCTCTCTCTCTCTCTCTCTCTCTCTCTCTCTCTCTCTCTCTCTCTCTCTCTCATATGATCTACTTCCTCATGCCTGGAACAAACTTCCAGAAAATCTGAGGTCTGCCTCCACTTTACAATCTTTTAAATCAGGGCTTAAAACTTTTCTGTTCGCCCGGGCTTTTTAAGAAATGTAGGGCAACACTCATCTGCACTGGAATATTTATTAATTTTTATCTCTTATGTTTTCTTTTAAATGTGATTTTAATGCACTTTTCGAATCTTCTTGCACTGTCTTTTTATCTATGTCTTTATTTTGATTTTATTTATGTAAAGCACGTTGAATTGCCGTTGTGTATGAAATGTGCTGTATAAATAAACTTGCCTTGCCTTTCTCAATCCTGCGTTCCACATTCTGCATCCTTCTGCATCTAATTCTTCTTCGACCAAAGATTTTGGTTGTGAGCATAAAAAAATCGGTCTAGAACAATCCGATCGAAACCAAAAACCAGCAAAACCGCACATTGTGAGGGGGCTTTGGGTCGGCCGGCTACTTCCATGTCCAGTGGAGAAAACCCTGGGTGTGCAGTCACATGCTAACAGTTATGCAGCTTTTAGCTTTAATGTCACGTCTGATGTAATGTCTTGTGATTCAGTCATTATGTTGGCATAAATCTGCCACTGGCCTCCCTTGCACTAAACCAGTAACATGCTGGTAAATCTTGGCTACGGCTGGTAAGACTGTCCGCTCTACCAGTCACTTTGACAATTAACTACTCATCACTCTTTAGTTTCTGTTTGTCTGGCTTGTGAAAGAGTAAAAAAGTAATAAATGCCTCGTGAATTCTTGTATCTGCAGTGAATTAAAAGTTAGCTCCCAGCAGCCAGCAGGCCAAACAACTATTTTAACTCCTTTACCGTCCAAACCCTCCAGACGTCTCTAAAACCAGCACACGCATGCAGGCGGGTCTCAGAAATCACATCAACGGATTAAATGAAACTATGTCTGTTCACCAAATGCGGCGGTTTCACACAGGAGAAGAAGACACAGCAGTTCTGTTGTGCGGCCTTACCTTGAACCTCAACAACCACTTAACACGTCAACGAGGGGAAGAAGAAGAAGAGAGGAGGGGAAGAAGAAGAGAGGAGAGAAGGTATTGTGAGTGCAAACAACAACGTCAGCCATTAGAAGACACACTAGACAGAGAGAGAAATAGATAGAAAGCACAAGAGACTGAAAGATGGACGGAAATAGAGACAGAGAGTACTTCTATGAAACCACGCCATGCATTATTCAGCTCTGGTTTATAAAGTCGGGCCGGTGAGGACTTGCTTACATAAAACCTCCAGCCACGTTCAAAAAAAATCTGAATTTCTAAAACGGTGACTAAATACATGGATAATGAAGCTACTTGGCCTACTTGAGCATCTTACACTGCTGTGAGTGCACACACATTTAGTATCACACACACACACACACACACACACACACTGGTTACATAACTCTGAGTCTGTGATATACTTGTATCTCTTGTTGTTATTCTTTGTTTTATTATCTTTTCTTTGTATATCTGTATTTGTCTGTATTTATCCTTTATTTTCTGTATATTTTCTGTATCTGTTGTCAGGGCGCTGTGACCTCTGACCCTTGACTTTCTTACTAGGTCTGCACAATCAATCGAAAAAAGAACAAAAATTGCAATATCAACTACTTAAATTTGCAAATTGCAAAGAGTGGCGATTGCTCAAAATTGATCCTAAACATGATATTCTGCTGCTGAGCCCAATTTCTGACCTATTAATTTAATTGCACATTTTTAAATATATATATATTATTAGTAGTATTATTAATATTATTGCCACCTTGACTCCATGTCCGATGTCATCCAGGACGCTGTAGTCGATGGGCTTCCTGATGTAGCGCACCGGCCTCTCCGGATTGGCCGGAGCGATGATTTTATGCGAGCGGGAAGTGTTCTTATTGGTCGTCAGGATGCCGATCTCCCGCCTCGCCACCTTCTCCTTGTGTATGTCCACCGTCTGAAAGGAGAGAGGGAGAGAGAGAGAGAGAGAGAGAGGGAGAGAGGGAGAGAGAGAGAGAGAGAGAGAGAGAGAGGAATTTGATAACTATTATATGTGTTTAGCTGATGAATAAAACATAAAATACATTTAAAAAAGACAAATGATATAAACTACGAGCATGTAATATGCTATTGTGTACATGTGTAATATTTGTGTGTAGCTGTGTGTGTGTGTGTGTGTGTGTGCATGCAGACTCTTCCATGCTGAAGTCACATTAATATCACACCTGTGTACTTCTGGGGACAAATTTATTTAGGGCCAGACAAGTGGGATGAAATATAAAATACTCCACATGTTGCCATTACAGAGTCCAACTGTTGCTCTACTCAGAAGAGGGCTTTCAGATGATGTAATTCATCCTCTGGCGGCCATCTTGGAGGTCCACAGCTCAACAGTGGCTCCATGTGGATCGATGTGTTGGCCGTCTCAACAAGATTCAAGACATGGCAAATTTCTGTGTTGTTCCTGACTGTGAACTTATTTCATCCCTTTCATCTTGCTGTTAACACATCTGATTAGCACACTAGCTAACGTATCTAGCAGCAGCTAGCGTTAGCATGTTCACATTAACATCAGTGTGTTTGCCGGCTAGTTAGCTAGCTAACAGTTTGTTCAGGTGAACTGAGCTGACTCTTCTCAAGCTACAACTCAGAGTGGAAAAAAGGAAATGATTGGTTGCTCTATATCGTCAAACTAGGATCAAAAATGTATCGGGTGCTCTTGGAAAATGGGGAAAAAAAGAGCGCTACAAACAAAAGGACAGTCCAGGCGCTCCAAATATAAAAATATAACCACGAGGAAGAAAATACTTAAAAAGCCTTTATTGTAGTGGCTAAATCATTAAAAAAGCCAACATGTTTCGACCACTGTAGGTCTTCTTCAGGGCTTTAAAACGACAACTCAGAGTGTTTTGGAGTAGAGACTAGGGCTAAAGACAAGACAGTTTACTGTGTCACAGTAACCAAATCCACCTTATCACACTATTCACTTTTACTGAGAACGTTACTGAATGGATCTACAGCCACACCACAACAAGCTGACTCAGCTGCTCTCTGCTTCTAGCTGCTTCATACAGATTTACACTTTATTAACTAACAGACTTCTACATGTTCCTCCATCATGAGACTCAGCTGGGAGCAGATTTGAGACACAACTGCAAAGCCTCTATAAATAATAATTTTGAAATTCTTGCAGTACAAAAGGAGTTATGAGTTATACAATGAATACTACTGTAGGTCTAAGTACACAGAGACAGAGAATCCTGTCAGAGAGATAAACTACATCAGAACTGTGAATTGTTGCATTTACATCTGAACAGTTAAAGTGAATAGACGGCCATAATGATGACATTTTATTATGAATGGCTTTCTGACTAGCTTCTGTGTGTGTGTGTGTGTGTGTGTGTGTGTGTGTGTTGAAACGGTGCCATAGCGCTGTAAGCTCTGATTCCCTCTTGTCTGTTGTGATAAAGCCTTCTTGTCAGCATTAGGCTTCACTGTACATTCTCACAGAAAGGTCGGCCATTTTTATATTCGACCCTTCAGACTCAGTTCTTACTTCAACACTAATCTCTCACAGTACAACATTCTCCAGTGAAACCCTCCTTCCACTCACACACTCAACACACTGAGCTTTTCAGGACTGATGCCTTTAATAAGGATTACTGCAGTCCATTCAACAGTCTTTATAAAACTCCTTTCTTAACTTACCAGAACAGACACGTTTCTTACAAAAATAGTAGATTCAGTGTCAATGTTTGAATATAAACGGGTCTAACTGCCACTTTCACAGCCATTTATTTTAAACAATATAACCTTCGCAGAACACACATTTCTTAAAAAAGGATGAACGTATGAAGTAACCTGATTAGTGCTGAAACGATTAGTCGATTAATCATTTCGTCGATCAATATAAACTTAATCGATTAGAATTTTAGTCATTTATCAAGTGAAAATAACAAACATTTGCTTGTTGCAGCTTCACAAATGTTAAGATTTGCTGCTTTTCTCTGTTTCATCTCATTATTAAATGAATCCTTTGTGTTTTTCGGCTGCTGGTCAGACTGAGGAAGAAATCTGAAGAATCACTTTGGACTTTGTCATTTTTGACATTTTATAGACTAAATGATTAATCAAAAAAAGAATTGATAGATTAATCGATAATGAAAATAATCGTTAGTTGCAGCCCTAAACCTGATAACATGATAACAGACTTAACTCGTGCAATAAAACACCCGCTAAACTCATACTGCTGATACAATAAAGTACTGATTTAGATGCATTCTTCTAACATTGGATGGATAATTGAGAGTTTAATTCCTAAATGAAACATCTGACGTGAAAAAAGTAGCAGCTAACAAAATGATTGGGAAAACTACAGTAAAGACTACAGTACTTTTTAAAGGATAGCAGGTAATTTATGTCCTTAAATAAAGAACACTTTCATAGTTAGAGATATTGAATGAGGAACTTCACTAAATATATAGCATATAAACTCTTCAACTAACGCCATATTGTCCAACATATGGCGCAGCAGCCTTGAGTCTGTACTGTGCTTGTACTTACTGAATGTGTCTGTACATGACACACGGACACATTGTGTATTTTATTCATTTTAACTGTGTGTTACGTGGGTATTTCTGTTTGTTGGGTGATTGCTATAGAGCATGAAATGCAAGATGGAATTATATAGCATTATCTCAATTTAAATCCTGGCAGGAAAAGGCTCGCTGCACGAGGCGGCGGCCTGTGTGACAGATGCAGCCGAGTCTCGCTGAACAGAGAGCGGTAATTATGCCGCGCAATCACAGGCTCCGTCTAATTGGATGCAAACATCTGTGACATGCAGCTATTTGCTCTGAGCAGAAGAGACACAACAGAGTGAAACGCATCTCATTATTTCAGAGTATTGTGATTACAGAGCGCAGGGATTATTCAGAGAGACAGAACGGACTCTAACACCGAGAACTGGGATTTATTCCTTTAAGTCCACAGTGTCTGTTCTGTGAATGATCTTCTTTCAAATGATGACCCTCAGCGCCTAGAGCACATTTCATCCTCTGTACCTCATGTGTATGCTCATATATACTCATGCATTTTATTCGTTTTTAAATGTCTTCGTGGTATGACTGTGAGATCTGTTCCAGGCAGATCCCTCAGACCGTCCAGCTGTCCTGGGCCGGCCTCTTCAGCTGGTTGAAGTCTCTGAGAACCACTGATCCACTCTGCTCCTTTAAAGAGAATCTCAAAACATATTTGTTTAAAACCGCTTTTAATTAGTCACTGTTTTTTCTTCATTCGGGTTTGTCATTTTTGTAATTTGCGAATGTCACACTGTACTTTAGTTTTGTCTTTCACGTCTTCTTAACTGTCTAATCGTTTTTATTCTGCTTATCTGCTTTTCTCACTCTGTATTTCACCTCAGTTTGTCCTCTCCTCTATTTATTTATATCTATTTAAGTTTATTATTATGATGTATGTGTGATACATACATGTGTGTTTGTGTCAGCTGCAGCAGGTGATGTGTGGGTGCAGAGTGTTTCCTCAGCCTGTCTGGGCTGCAGGATGCTCAACACGTCTGAGTCTGAGTCTCAGGCTGCGATCTCACCAGTCGCTTTTCTGTTATTTTATTTTATTTATTTAACCTTTATTTAACCAGGAGTGGAGTCTCATTGAGATTAAAAATCTCTTTTTCAAGAGTGTCCTGGCCAAGACAGGCAGCAGCACAGTTACACGGCTGCAGACATAAAACAAACATATAACAATTTAAAACGAAAACAAAGAACAAATTACAGAATCATAGGATATCAAAAAAAAAAACACAAAAAAAAAACCTGAACCAGAGTGGAAAAACTGACTTTGTTATATTTTTGTATTTGGTTCATTTAGGTTCAAACTGACCAATTACAAGCCAAAAGGGGCTTGTAAAGAGAAGTCACATGACTCACAAGCAGCTTGCTTATTGGACACTATGGACTTGTCTGTCTCTTCTTCTGTGGTGTTCATACCAGTTAAGAACACATGAAGAAACAGCTGAATATGAGCATCAGTCCAGACTTTCCGTCTCCTTCTACCCATAATCCCTTGTGTTTCAGGGTGGTTTCCTGTAGTCGGTTGGATTAACGAACCGCACCGCAGTTCTCTTGTTAGAGGACTGAGACTCTCGGTGTGTTATTTGGTGCCACCAGAGTTCAAAGGTCATCGTTCTCACCTGGACAAACCGACTGAACTGAAGCAGGAAACACTGCAGAGTTCAGATAAACCCCTGAAAATACTGAAAATTTATTGTGATATGTCAAAGAAACGCACGGGCATCAAGACAAGCTCTTTTCGAGGCGACTCCTGCTGGTTGGGTATCTCATCATGTCAGAAACACAGAGCTGAATTCAGATTACAGAGCGAAGTAATTAGTCACAAATAATGGACTGTTAATTATTTAACACTTGTCAGAGTGACAGCAGGCTGTCTGTTCTACTGACAGAGCAGAGAACACAGAGAGGAAATATCTCCGCCTTTAATCATTTTTGCATAGTCTGTGATGTTTGACATCTTTTTAAGTGCAAAATCCTTTTAACATGAATTCTGGGCTGTTGCACTGATCTGAGTCCAGAGAGCAGAATGAGCTGCATGCATGATTACATACTGTGAGCTTCCACCCACAAGCCGCTCGCTATGACTAACAGCTCTCTATGCATTTATGCAACATACTGTATGTACCTATGCCTGTGTGTGTGTGTGTGTGTGTGTGTGTGTGAGCGTGTCCATGCTTTCAAGTACGCTGACACCCACCACCCACATCCCATATGTGGCTGACGGAGCTCTCTCCATGCGCTGTAGCTATAAAACTGGTTTGGTGAGTGTGTGTATCCATGAATCTCTGCTTCTGCATGTGTGTTTTCATCAGTGTATTCTGACCAGAACTAGATACATGCCTGTTTATGTAAATGGCAGAGGTGTGACCAAGCCAATTTGCTTGAGTCTCAAGTCAAGTCTCAAGTCTAAATGTAGAACAAGTCAAGTCAGAACAAATCAAGAGTCCAGTATCAATTTAATATGTTAAAGAAAACTAAATATCTAGGACTTTTCAATGCAATATGGTTTTAATAGGATAAAAACTTGGTAAGAGCATCATGAGTTTGATTTCTATAATCAGTTTCAACTTCAATAAATTCAATCATTCCATACAAATTCAGAAAACAGAATTTAAATTCAGTCGTCCGCTGGAACAAATCTCATCACTTTCAATCTGAGTCATTTACACAAACACAAGATCTCAAGTCAAGACTTTAGAAACCTTTTCAAGTCATCAGAGTACAAGTCAGAGTCAAGTCCCAAGTCACCAGAACCCAAGTCAAGTCAAGTCTCAAGTCTTCTCTTCATGCATCAAGTCAAGTCTCAAGCTGTTAAGACTGAGACTCGAGTCCAAGTCATGTGACTCGAGTCCCGAGCTCTTAATGGTAAATTTGTCTACTTGCTTGTGCATGTAACATCCAACATCCAGGTGAGTGTGTTCATGTCTGTTTGATTTCACATGAGGAACTCTTCACTTCCTTCCTACCACCGACTGAGATCTGCTCGACAGAGCATTCAACCCTGCATATACAAGTGTGTATATATTTGATTGGTGTACATTTATTTCACAAATTTGTGCAAAAATTTCTGACTTTTTGAAGGAGTAATTATATATAGTTTGTGTTGCATGTCTCTGTTTCGGTTCCAGTTTTGGTTCTAGTGCAGCTAAAATAAACTATCAAGATACTCCATCATGAAAAACAGCATTAATTGCAACAGTTAGCCCTATACTTGACACACACACACACACACACACACACACACTAAGAAGAAGACATTTAGTTTTTAAAAACTAAGGTGTTATACCTATAAGAACCAATAAACCAATATAATGGAACAATAGTGAAAAGGGAAACAACATTACAAGAAAAGCACATTTGCAGAAAGTCAGTAAGTAATAAAGTGTTTATCACGTTCACACCGTGCATCACATGTACCGACCCACAGGATGTGTGTATCTATCTCTGGTGCAACCAAACCAGGCTGAGTGCCTGTGTAGAAACCTGGCTTGGATGCATGAGGAAAGGTGGGTGGGTGAGATGAAATCATGTCTTCCCAATTTTCACATCTATAAATTGTCGTTGTTGTTAGGTGAAAACCAAGTATCAACTTTCCAGGAACTAAGAAAAACAGCCTTGATTTAAATGCATTAATCCAGTGGGGTTTTGAAATGAGTTAATACTTTCCGTGCAGAGAAGCGTGTAACCCTTCACACATGAAAAGAGAGATAGGAGGAGATACAGGGTGTGCACCGACCTGTGATATGTGGTTGACGGAGCTCTCCATGCGGCGGAGCTGCGACGCTTGGATGTCCAGCATCTGCAGCACGTTGTTGGCCAGCGTGTTGATGAGGTAGGCGACGCTGGCCAGAGACTGGGTGGTGTAACTCTTCGTCTCCTCCAGCGCCCTCTGCTTGTCCCCCGACTGCAGGGAGACAGGGAACAGACAGCGGATCGGATTAAAACACAGACAGGTCAACAGACAGACACATAGAATCTGTAGGAGAGACAGAGACAGACATAAAGATGCTGCAGCCATAGAAATAGAAAGGCATAGAGATAGATAGATATAGACTGACAAAGACAGACGGAGACAAACAGGTACTGCACACAGAGATATGAAGACATGAAGATAAAGAGATGGACAGAGATAGATAAATATAGACAAAGATGCAGAGCTAGACATAAAGACATAGGAACGTAGATGGAGATAGAGAAAGACAGACAGAGAGTAGTTCTTTTGACATAGATATAGACCTAGAGATTGATATGATCAGCTATGTCTAGCGATAGAATATAGATTGACTGAGAGAAAGATATAGAAATAGAGGTAGAGAAAGACAGACATTGAGATAAATAGAGATAGATAGACAAGTTGAGATAGACAGAAAGACAGAGACAGTGAGAGAAATACAGACAAGCCTAGAGATAGACAAAGACATATCAAAAGAGATAGACAGAAATAAACAGAGACAGAGGTAGAGATAGACAGACACTGAGAAATAGAGACAGACAGACAAAGAGATAGATCTAGAGGTAGAGATAGACTAATAATTAAGATAAACAGTGACAGACATATAGACAGACAGATGTGGAGACAGAGATATGATAGATGTAGAGACAGACAGAGATACAGAAAGACAGAGAGACAGTGACAGACCAAGAGATGTAGACATATCAAAAGAAATAGAAATAGACATAGAGATAGACAGAGATAGAGCTAGAGGCAGAAACAGACATTGAGATAGACAAAGAGACAGACTTTAGGGATAGATTGACGGAGGACAGGCTGGAGACAGAGCTTAAATTGCGTTTAATTCTGCAGGAATCAGAGATATTGTAGAGATATGTACTCATTTTGAAAAACTTTATTTGCAACAGCAAATAAAAAACACCAATACACTGTAGGGGGAAAAGCCAAATATGTCTGAACATGTCGTAGTCTCAGACAGAGGAACCATTGACTGTGTAAAAGAAAAAAAAAAGAAAAAGAAAGACCAACAGCGTCTGAAAATGCAAAATGTTTGTATTAGGGATGCACCGATGCCACTTTTTCAACGCTGATACCGATTACGAGTATGAAAGTTTAAGTATCGGCCGATACTGAGTTCCGATCCGATCCGTTACTTTTACTGAACAGTGCAGGCTTACTTCCTTAGTTTGGGGTCAATGGACAAAAATATTGAGATAAAATCCTTGTTTTTCCCTCTGTTTGAGAAATACAGGCTTCTATGTGCCACAAATGCATAAAATCAAGACAGTTTGCTTTTATTTCTTACATGTTACTCATGGCTTTCGGTATCAGATTTTAGTCTTGGGTAAAATCTCCGATACCGATATTCCATTTTAGCCTGGTATCGGCACCGATACCGATACCAGTATCGGTATCGGTGCATCCCTAGTTTGTATTGAGATAAATCTCTGATTTATTAAGTTGATGACATATCTATCTATCTATTGTTTATTGTTACTGTCATGTGGTGAAGTTTGGTTACTGTCATCTGAAATTGCTGACTGCTCTGGCAAAAAGGATTTTTGTATTTCATGCCAATAAAGCTCCTTTGAAATGAAAATTGAATTGAATTTGAAAGGCACAGAGCTGCAGATAAACACAGACAGTAGATACTGACATCAACAGACACAGAGAGACACGCACAAACATAGACATCAAACTATTTACCCTCATTAAATTATTCCACCTAATGGACTGTGATGCAAAGTGATGCTAATGAACAGCACAGTAGATGTAGAACGCTAATGAGTAGAAACTCTCTCCCGAAGGAAAGAACTCACCCTGGAATAACACTGACAGTACTGTACAGTGTGTGTGTGTGTGTGTGTGTGTGTGTGTGTGTGTGTGTGTGTGTGTGTGTACTTGTATTTCTAGGATTCAAGTCCTGGAAAGCGCAGTTCAGTTAAAAAATACACACTTGTAAGGATATTTTTAATCATTCCTAACAAGTAAACAGTAATTCAATTGAAAAGTAAAAAATCAAATTAGCTACCAGCAGTATAGCAATGCAACTGTGTGTGTGTGTGTCTGTGTATACATGTGTATATGTATGTGTGTGTGTGTGTGTGTGTGTGTGTGTTCATTTCCGCCCCAGTGTACTATAGGGTCACTTGCAGGTCGACTCTACACTTATAGTTTCCTAGTTCATTGTGTTGCTAACAGCTACATGATTAACTATTCAGTGGTCACACACACACACACACACACACACACACACACACACACAGAGAAAGGGAGAGATTCCTGTCATTCTGTGTGGTGGAATGTCACATTCAGCATTTCCAGGGAGAGAGAGACAGTGTGTGTGTGTGTGTGTGTGCGTGTGTGTGTGTGTGTCATTGTGCATCAGAATGTGTATATGCGTGTGTGCATGCAACCATTCATTTGTGTGTGTGTGTGTGTGTGTGCATATATATGTGTGTGTTTAATACAACATGGCCAGCATAGGGAGACACACTGATGTTCGAGAATGAGTGTGTTTGTGTGTGTGTGTGTGTGTGTGTGTGTGTGTGTGTGTGTGTGTGCTGAAGCGTGATGTAGGTCAGCGTAAACTCATTCATGCCTGAGGATGACGAGAACCACACCGACACCAATGTGTCTCTCACACACACACACACACACACACACACACACACACACACAGATACACACTTCCACATAAACATGAATAATATAGGAACACACACACACACACACACACACAGATACACACTTCCACATAAACATGAATAATATAGGAACACACACACACAAA
>NC_136006.1:2261168-2266168 GCF_048128805.1 Centroberyx gerrardi | reverse complement strand
AAACAACAAAATGGACCCAGAAATGCAAAGTACATCACCAACAGCTGTTTGTTTACGTGTTAAATGTCAACTGGCAGCTGTTCTGAATTTTCTAAATGAAATATCTCAGTTTTCAAAATGATCCTCCATGACTTTTCCAACACCCACTTTCTGTACAAACTAAATTGAAAAATCTGATATTAGGGTGAAGTTATTAGTAATTTCACTCTTTACCAAGGCAAAAATCTTTTTGTTTCAATAATTTTCTTTAATCAAGTGTCATTATCTTGATACTAGTGCAGTAATCTGCCTCATTTCGAGATATTTTACCAGGAAAATCCTCAAAAC
Organism: Centroberyx gerrardi; assembly: GCF_048128805.1. Lineage (NCBI taxonomy): Eukaryota > Metazoa > Chordata > Actinopteri > Beryciformes > Berycidae > Centroberyx > Centroberyx gerrardi. The sequence continues at coordinate 2,265,841 of NC_136006.1, read as the reverse complement.
TGGTGAAACTGCCCTGGAAACAAGTGGAACTCATCTCAGCCCACAAGAAAATTAAGATTTTAAGACTCAACATTGCATACATGTCTTCCTAAAACATTTTTTTTAGTGTAGCACAGTTTCAACAGGGTTGTCATCCTTTTCAAATAGCTAGGTGTTTCATGGCACCAACTCATCCACATGGAAACTATCCTGTGTTTTGTTTTGTTTTTCTTACATTTAAAGCCGACAGATGATTTAACACTAATATCGGGGCTCCCTGTTATCTTCCCACAGACGTGTGACAGACTGTTTTGTGGGAGATATTATAAAACCTCTTTCCTGGTGTTTGACACAGACCGGCTCCAGCCCCGCACAGCCCGGCCCCCGATACGTGCAGTTCTCGTGTATAAGAGAGAATTTTACGCCAGATTCCATTCAAAAGCTTGGTAATTTAATGATTCCTTGCTTATCGACAAACGTTATACATCTCGTACAACATAATTTAAGATTTTTTACAAATGAGTAGGAACCACTCTTCATTTCGGCATACATCCAATAGATCAATCACCACTTATTTCAGGAAAATGTCAACTTATATAACTGATGCGCTTAAGATTCCCACAGTCCTGTTTCACCAAAACATATCGTGGTGGGCGATAGCGAGCAGCGTGAACCAATTATAAAAGTTGTTTTTTTTTATTGGAATAGGGGTTGCTTGGTGGATTACATGTACGCCGAACTGACCATGGGATCATAGCGATTCAGCGATTAGCAAAGTTAGTTTTTGTAAAGGAATTTGGCATGACTTTCTCTACAAGAGCCAACGGTACATAACGGAGGATAGTACAGGCATGCCATCAGTCCACTCACTCCTTGCGTAACGTCACATTATATCACTTTTAAAGGTGGAGATTAAATATTTAGCGCGTACCTGGACATAGTTGCTTTCGCAGTACTCCGCTACTCTCTCCAGGTTGGTAAAACTGTCCAGTAAAGCTCTCCGACCCGCAGGAATTTCCTCCTCCAAAAGCATTTGTAACTCCGCCATCTTTACATGGTTTTACTACTAACGGCGGCGCACTGATGGGATGTACACTGCTGCGTTCAAGTGCTGTCGGAAATATCTCAATTCTCACATGAGCGCGCGTGAACAATCCAAAAAGTGGTAAATATGACTGGGAAAGTGGGAATTTTCTAGTGAAGTTCCTGAGATGTGACGTTTAGGGGGCGGAGAGCATGGAAGCGGCATCAACTATTGATGACAGAAGTGATGTAACTAAACCCCACCCACATCTGTGGTGATGCCTGACACCTAATGGTGAAAAGTAGGGTACTGAACTGGCCATCTGCTATTGGCTGGTCTTTTTGCCAGGTGATGTCACCTTCTATAGAGTACATTAGGAGGTGGTGGTGGTGGTGTACCGAAGGGGCATCCTGGTGGCTCAGTGGGCTAAGGCGTGTACCACCATATAAAAACACAGCGTCCTGGTTCGAGTCCAGTTTGGGACCTTTGTCGCCTTTCATCTCCCACTCTCTCCTGTCTATCTCTACTTTGAACTATCTAATAAAAAGATGAAAATTCCCCCCCAAAAAAATCTTTAAAAAAAAGGAAATAGGCTAGTAGTCCCTCCAGTGTTTCCTGGGTCTGCCACAGGGTCTCCTCCCAGTCGGTCATGACCGGCCTTTTGGAAGAGCATCCTTACCAGGTGCCCGACACACTTCACTGACTTCACACTGACAGTGACACACACTGTCAGTGTGGAGAAGCAGCAGCTTGACACCAAAGTCCTCCCAGAGTCCTGAACCTCTCACCCCATCGCAAACAGAGAGGCCAGCCACCCTGCAGAGAAACCTCATTTCGGCCGCTTGTATCCATGATTTCATTCTTTCGGTCACTCCCCAGAGCTTGTGACCATAGCTGAAGGTCAGAACGAAGATCGATCAGAAAATTCAGTGACACCCACAATACCGGTGGCCAATCTCATGATCCTTCTTTCTATTCCCATGAGCCCTCATTATTGGCGAGAGAGTAAAAACGTAGTCCGTTGTTCCACAACCAGAATGGAATCTGCACCGAGTCTCTTGAATCCGAAGTTTGACAATCGTCCAGTTTCCTTTCCGACTCCTTGGCAGAGGCGTTCAGGGAGGCTGAGCAGACTGATTCCACGATAATTGGAACAAACCCTCCAGTCCCCCTTTTTGAAAATGGAGACCATCACCCCTGTCTGCCAATCCAAAGGCACCGTTCCTGACATCCACGCAACGTTGAAAAGAAAAAAAAGATCAGCAGTATCCCGAGCCTTCAGCATTTCATGTCTTGCCACTGAGAAGCCAGCGTCCACAACATATGGTACGAGAGAACAGAGGCTTCAGTGTGTGATATTACACGTTTTTATAAAAATAAGGTTGTGAAATTCACGTCATTATTCAATGTAATGGAAAAAAATAATTTAGTTTCCTACTAGCAAGCATGCTAACACAAATCATTAACACTGTAGCTGGATGGATGGTTACCTAAGCTACTATCATGAATAACTTTGAGCATTTAATGTTAAAGTTAGTTGACTTTATATTTCCTCCATCTTTAGAACAGCTAAGATGTGTTCGACGCAGCATTGAGCGCATCGTTGCATCTATAAAATGGTGGAAACACTTGAACCCAAGTGTTATATATAGTCCTTTAACAATGTTGTTGCTTAGTGACACAGAATTACAGGTATGATGGTGATATGTGGTTACAGGCGTTTGACAGCTGATTCACAACAACTTACAAGGTGAATCAGCCAATCAGAACTATCCGTTTTAGAATTTGTTAATATTATATGTTATTGTTTGTCATTCTTTGTTGTTTGTTTGTCATTGAATGATTATTTTGTTTTATGTTTCTATTTTCAATCTTTGTTTAACACATGGTTGTTAAGCATTCATTCATTGGCCATGCTTAGCCAATGAATTAATTAAAGCATGAATTACCTCTCTGATCTACGTTTTCTCCTCTTCATTCTGCTGCTTCAGCAAAATAAAACAACAGCTAGAAAACCTCTGTTGTTACAGGGTCCATTTTGTTATTATTTCTAACCAAAAGCACTTGAACGCAAGTATATTAGTATGTCTGACAGGTGCCGCGTGTTTCCAAACTAGGTATGCATTTTTACATATATTATTAATACTCACTGTATTATTAAATAGTTTTCCTGTTTCCAGGTGCACCTATTATTTACAAGCTATTGAATGCTGAATGATTTTGTTGAAATGACTTAATAAGTTAAAAATGACTAAAATTACACAGCTTTCTTCTTCATAATTATTGTTATTAAACCATAATAACTCTAATTATCAATTGCTACTTTTGAAACATACTGCATTTATGACTTCCAACCTTGGATGTAGGAGTTTACGAGGAGAACTTGAAGGCAGCATGCAGGCGCTCCCCCAGTGCAAGAACAGAGATGGGGCGCAACTTCCTCCTCCTCCTCCTCCCTCTTCCTCCTCACCCCCCTCCTCCTCCTCTTCTTCTTCCTCCTCCTCCTCCTCCTCCTCCTCTTCTTCCTCCTCCTCCTCCTCCTCTTCTTCTTCCTCCTCCTCCTCCTCTTCATTCAGATAATAATCAGGTAATATTATAGTCAATACTCTGATGCTGACAAGAGTTTTTGTGTTTTATTTATGTTTTTATTAACATGTGTTGTAGGCTACAGTAACACAGATATGTGATCATGTCCAAAATGCAGATTACCACTTTTCAGATGAGAAGTGAAGTATTTTGACCTCCTTACTGTTGGCTGCTTGTAATGTTGGTGATCTGGCAACTGAAGCTTATTCTCTGGATAAGAGCATCAGCTAAATGATTAAAATGTAAAATGTAAATGTACACAGCCTGGCGACCCATTTTCAGTCCCAAACCACAGTTTTAGAAACACTGACCTAATAACTGGTTTCCTCTGTAACAGTGTGGGCGGCACTGTGGTGCGTCTTCCTTGGATTCCCTGTTGCTGCAGTTTGAGTTTCTCTTTTCTCTGTCTGTTCAGGGTGACCAGATTTAAGATTCAAGATTTATTTATTTTAAATAGGAACAGTGCATATTAATGAACATTTAAAATCAAATGTAAATATGCCAGATTTTGCCACAAGGCTAATTTTCATCTGTTGTCCCTTGGCAGGTTGATGTCACAGTAAAAAAGAATAAAATCATCATAACCATTCAAATTAATTCACAGCACAGAGTACTTAAAACTCACTCACACAATAAACAAGCCCTAAACACACAACACAGACAACACATCCAGAGGATGCCGACAGACCAAATGTGGGACAAATAGTAAGTTAATGTGGGACACGTTACCAATGCTAAGCGGTAGCCTAAAATTTTGATATACTGTCTATGTAAGTTAAAAAAGAAACATTTCTCTTCTGCCTCGGCCTGTAAACATCTCTGCAGCCCACGATAACAGTCTGTAACTACAAGTTGCAGATTTTTATTAAAACATGTGGTAACTCAACCTGGCTATTGATTATCCAAATACAGACAGAGGTAATGATAATTAAGAAAAAAAAAAATAATGCAAAAAACTCTTTGCGAATCGCATTCACTGGACTTACCCAGTTATATGTAGTTTTCCATTCAGTGTTAAAGCAACATCTTTTCTTTTTAGCAGTGTCCACATTGCCTCCAGTTCAGTTGTCTGTGTTTATTTGAA
>NC_136006.1:2171168-2256168 GCF_048128805.1 Centroberyx gerrardi | reverse complement strand
TAATGTGTGTGTGTGGGGGTTCGGGGAGGCAGGTAGGCAGTGGACCAAACCACTGTGAGGCGTATGAGAGAGGGACTCAATCTTTCGAAACTTAAAAACGCATTGTTTTGCGTCTATAATTAGCACAAGTGCTTTCAATGCATATTATTATATTATTTAAAATTATATAGTTATGTTTACAATGATATATTGAGGGGGACAACTCTCTGTTTTTCCCAGGAAGGGGGGGTCCGGACCCCCCTGTCCCCCCCGTGATTTCCGCCCCTGATTTCATGTAAACTAACTCAGAAGTAAGTTGTGTGATGTTGTCAAAACTGATGTTGCATGTGAAGAGAATTATTAAATTTATAGTCAAATCTTCACAATAATACAATTTTAACTTGTTTTATTAAACCTGCAATAAGCGATATCAGACCTTATGACCAATCCTGAAACTAATGTGTGCTGTGTGGAGATTTCATTGTGTTTTACTAGAGAATATACAACTAAATTACACTTTGACAATCATTTATTAGATCCAATTCATGGTCATCTTCAGAGATACACACACACACACACACACACACACACACACACACACACTGACCTGTCGAATGCAGACACAGTGCTGATGGCCAGCAGCAGGTAGAGCAGAGACTGAGCTGGATAGGCCAGTGGGTGGTACTGCTGCAGCAGGTTAGGTAGAGTGGTCAGCTGATCCCCAGCCAGCACATACACAACAATGATGTTCCACACCGCGTAGCCGGCCAGGAAGCCATGAGAGAACAGACCGACCACCCTGCAGAGAGAGAGAGTACCGACCCTTCAAGCTTCTGTTCCAGCTCTACTCTTTTCACACCTGATCCAGTTAAGGGGCTTCATGCTGATTGGTTGATCAGTAGAAACAGGGCCACGTTCAAACCTTGCACCGTTTTGCTACGCTGCAAAACATTTGCTCTCAATAGTGTGAGATGTTTTTGCAGCGGCTTTTGAGGTACGTTTGATCCCTGCATTTTCTTTTTCTTTTTTCTTTTTTTTTTTATTATCTTTTTGAGAACAACACGAGGAGTATATGTACATAAATCTCATTCCCCATATCTCAAATCCCCCACACAGTCAGAACAGGCAAAACCAGGCAAGGGAAGCACAACATGATGAGATATAACAATCCTGACAACGTGGAGGGAAAAATAAAAGGTTAGTCAGTGGAGTAATGAGGGTCGAGCCTACTCCAAACATATCATATCCTCAAGGTTTAAAAGACAAAACAAAAAAAACAAACAAGATAAATAGACAAACAAAACAACACAAACTATTGCACTCAGATCCTGCTGTTGTCATAGTCACTGACATTGGTGTAAGAAGTCCTTAAAGTCAAATTCTGTATGAGATTGCCATATTTTAAAAAAGTCTGAGGATCTGCCTTTACTCTTGTAGTAAAAATGTGTTGATTCTGCATTTTCATTGGCTACGTACAAACAGCTGTCACACGCATCCGCAGCTGGCTCAGAGGATTCTTCGAGGAAGACGCACAGAATCGGCGTCTCAGCCAATAACAACCTGTAAGAAACGTTTTGCAGCAGGACATTCAGTGCACGACCCTTTCTTTTTAAGTGTCCTGTCTGCTAAGTGTCAGGGCTCCCCCGGTAGATCAGGGGGTGCAGTCAGTAGTTCAGGAAGTTTAAAAGGAAACGAGCCAATTGCAGACCGGCGTGACGGTACGTAGCCAATGAAAATGCAGAATCAACCCGAACAGGATCAAATGTTCCGCAAAAGCAGTCGCAAAATGTTTCACACCGTTGGAAGCAAACATATTGTTCAACCCGGAAAATGTTTTGCACCATAGCAACACGTATCCAAGCGTATCCAAGCAGCGTCAACACTGAACAGTCTGCTCAGCTTGTTCCTGGGAATCTAATCTCTGCCTAAAAAAAACGCTTCTCAAGTCTGCACACAGCAGGCTTTTTTAAAAAAAAGCCGTAAAAGGTGTTGTGAGAACGCACCTTTAAGTGACTTTCAAGGTGATTTTAAGGGTTAAGGTTAGAGGTCAGGGAATTAATCATAAGTGTGTGTGTGTGTGTGTGTGTGTGTGTGTGTGTGTGTGTGTGCCCAGACCTGAAGCAACTGTGGACCCTCATAGCGACGTCTCTGGTGGTCCACAGCTGTCTGACCTCCATGTAGTCGTCCATTAGGTCTGAGTGTCGGAGCTGCTCCACTCGCTCTGCCTGGAAACGCCCTGCACACACACACACACACACACACACACACACACACACAGGATGGATATGGGTTAATATAAACATGCACAAACAAATGCATGCACACACATACTGTACACACTGAATGCATGCATGGCCACACACACAAGCATGTGTGTGTGTGTGTGTGTGTAATTGAGCTATATGTTACAGCTCAAATGAAACATATAAAGATCTAATCTATCTATCTATCTATCTATCTATCTGATGTGAGATACATCTGAGGTTGTTTTTTTCTGATTTTGGAGGAAATAAAGTTAAACTGGAGTTTAAACAGGTAAATGGATTCAGTTACTTTTCTGGGAGCAATTGATCTGATGAGGCCAATCAGATTGCCCTAAAAATTGTAAGCCCCGCCCATCTTGCACTCTGGCCAGGCTAAAGCAAACGCTCCAAGTGACTGAAGGGATTTTAATTATGTAAGTGGACAGTCAGGTCAGCTGCCTCTGACCCACATAGACAACAGCACTCCTTCTGCTGGATTAAAGAGGCCGCGGTGTAAATAACAATGTGGTCTTCCACCAGCCTGGTTGGAAATAGGTTTAAATGGTGAGATTTGTCTGAGAAATGCCAGTCATGAATGCTAACACAAAGTAAAATTTGCCATTTCAATTTTAGTAGTCCTACCTACTAAACCTTCTAAATCAAATCAAATCCTTACAAATAAAAAGTGAAAATGTTCAGAATTACAGCATATTTTTTTTGGAAATATACAGTTGGTTTTGACACCACACTTTACACTGATGGACAGATGGACTGTCAGCCTCTCTCTCTCTCTCTCTCTCTCTCTCTCTCTCTCTCTCTCTCTCTCTCTCTCTCTCTCGAGAACCTGGATCTCTCTCTCTCTCTCTCTCTCTCTCTCTCTCTCTCTCAAAATATTTTGAAACAAACTATCTAAATATTCCGAGTTCCTCCCAGTAAAGAACTGCAATTCTAAGTTGGAAATGTGTAAAATGTAGCTTTTTCCATTTAATTTTACAGACTATAGCAGGCAGAAAGGGTCTTACTTACGTTAGCTACTGGTTGAAAGATTTATTTTGGAGAGGAAAACAAGGAAATCAGAGACATGGACAGTGACAGTAAGACGCCCCCTGTTGTCTCATCTTGGCCCCTGATTGCGACGCATTAATATGAAACGGTGACTGAAACGTCTTTCAAAATTGTAAAAAGCTGTAAAAGTTTCCAGCGTCCTGATGCAGATTGTTGCTTCTCATTCACAGTGATGGATCACCTTTACTGACTGAATCGGAGTCTCCAGCTGCTTTCTCTGCTGTTTGGAACTGAATTTGAGAAAATGAGGCTGAGAGGTTTGGCAAAACTGACTTAAAAATAACTTTAATCGTAGCACAGCAGGTAAAAATTGTCAGAACTAATATTAAAGGGATGGAACATTTAAAAAATGAGCAACTGTTATGTTTTCTGTACCGGCCTTGCAAACTTCACCTGACTGGCGATGGCGACTATAAAAGGTGTTGTACAGTACAGTGCATCTGTATCTTATTCACACTCACTGTTCCTCTCCACGAAGACTTTGCCGACCGGCTGGCTGTGTCCGTGGGGGGCGGAGAACAGGGAATGCTGGGGGATGGACGACTGGAGGTCCGTGACGATATCTTCATCTTCGGCTCCCAGGTCATTGCTGTAGTGCTCCGTCGCCTTCGTCTTCCTGTCAGGTGACAAGAAAGAGGAAGTGGAACCGATTGTTTGAATGCAACACCTTGCACCTGAGAGAGTGATTTCCCTATGTCTGATCCGTCTCCTATCCCTCCCTCCATCCTTCCCTCCATCGTAATCTCTGAACCTAAAATAAATGGAGGGGCACAGCACTTTTTTAGGCTTACGTTATTAACGTTCCCGTTGGAGGGAATTTGTATTTTCGCCTCCCTCCCTCCCCTCCCTCCCTGTGGCTGGTGGGGATTGGGGACAGTGCCTTGCTCAAGGACACTTTCGCAGGGCAAAAACTTGGGATCACAACAGGAAAAAACTGGGAACTTAAAGCAGACCACCATGCTACACCTTCCTATCACTGAATTTGAGGTTGAATGAACAGAATGATACTTTTTACCACTATAGTTATGACACATTATCAGGATCCTTTGGTTTTCCATTGGAATACTGAGGTCCAGATTCCCAAGACTGCATTGTGAGGGTAGTTTTCAATTTTTTTTTGCCTCAGTTGCTTGAGCTTTTTATATACTAAGAAATTCATGCAAATCAAGTGGTGCAAACAAGCCCTTGGAGGAGCACTGAGCAGTAATCAGCCTCTTCATCACTAGCTACAAGCACAATTTTCCTCAGCTGTAAGACTAATCCACCAAGGCTGCACCCTTTGTACCCTAAAGCTCCTTGGAGCGTTTTCTGATCTGATCAAGGTTCTACGATGAAAACCCTCTGCCTTGCTTCCTGACTTGCTGGTGACGATGCTGCGTTTTGCAGCGATGTTAGCAGCCATCCTGAATGGACAAACTCTGTGCAAAGTCTTTATGCCGCCTTTCAAAAGATCTTATATGCACAACAACAATTTGGGGGAGTTGGCGAAGTGTTAGTGAACTGAGGGCAGTCTCGATTTGCATGGCCTCAACTACTAATCCCTATTGTGTGGACAAAACTTTGATCTACATTTAAATCACATTTGCATGATCATGACAGGCACAAAGAGTCTATCATGATCAACCAAAGTTCAAAGCTGTTAGGCAGCTTAATTCATTGCACACGTTTAGTGGATAGCATGGCGTTCTGATTTGTCATTTTGTTGAAACACTGCACGCTCTTCCCTGCACAATGTTTAGTGAATTTTGGCCTGAGTAGGTTTTGTCTTGTTTGTGTTGGAGAGGAATGTTTGGATGTAACCCTGCCAGCAGGACAGTACCAGATACTGTATGTGTGGGTGTTTTACCAGCACACTTCTATCATACCTGTGCTGAACTGTGAACAAAACATGCTGCAAAAACAAACCGTACTGTGACCATCCAGTACACGGTAGAATGGAGAAAACAAGAAGCAGAGTGGAGGGGCCTTGTGTACATCTTGTCGACCTAAATACCTTCCTTAGCTCGAGGTGGATTAGCCTTTGTGGAGGGGCAGCTAGCTTACTAGCAAGTTTAGCTAGCTTGATACCATCTGACTACTACTGGCAACGTTCAAATGCCCCGCTAGATATCTGGCATCACATGTGGGAGATCAGAGTTCAGAGCCGGATGCAGCTACAGATCAAGCTCAAGTGTGGATCAATCAGGATTAATTTGAATCAAACTGTCAATCCGGATGTCTATACTGAATCCATGGCACCTGGTGTTGTTAGGAGGCATGGTGCAGGGTAAACAGCTAATTACTGTCTATAGAGACAGATAACAGCACTGGACAACAATGGACTACAAAATTAAACTGGGGTTATAACATGTATTAGTGTGAACCAAAGATGGCCAGGGGAGTTCTGATTTTAGGACACAAGTTAGAGAAGAAAACTTGGTCTGCTGAAGTCAGTTTGTCCATTGGTAATCTCATAAGCATGACTGAGGACGGGCCCTCAGGTCGACATCGGCTGTGATTGGTTCCTCAGCAAAGTCAGTCATACCAGCAAAATACAGTAATTATAAATATCCATCAACCAAATAGGGGAAATCATTAGTTGACTCCCACAATGTCTTTGATGCCGACACTCACCTCTTCCTTTTAGTCTTCCTGGTTACAGCAGTGGTCATTTCCTCCCCGTCTGTGATTGGCTCTGCCGTGTCACCATTAGGGATGTCAGCATGCTCTCCTTCCTGGTCTGACATGATAAAACAGCAAGTACATAAAAGCTTTGAGACTTGAGAAGCCTTTTATTTGTTTATTGTCCATGGAAGGGTTTTTATGAACAAGCTTGCTTTCAGCTCCTCCCTGTTTCACATTCACACAGTTTCACACATTCACACAGGGAGCTGCTCAGTACAACAGTCTTCTACTGTTGGCCACTAAGCAGCTGGGGCTTAGTGCCTGGCTCAAGGGCACTTTGTCAGCGCAGGGATCGAGGGACCTTTCAGTTACAAGGCTGCGGCAATTTTGGACCTATATATAATTTGTTTCTTTTGTACCTGTAGTACTTGGACCCACAGACAATATTGTCTCCAGAGTTTACCAGGTCTCTCTTGTGAATGAGACCCCGTGTCTCAATGAGATTACCTGTCTAAATAAAGGTTTAATAATAATAATAATAAAGAGTCAGCTGTCAGTTGAAGCAGCGAGGTCCGCTGCCTCTTGCTGCAACAATGAGTCCAAACTGTTTGTCAGAATATCTCCAAAAAAGATGTTTGTGGCTCCACAGTGAGTTGAGAGGAAACACGACTCAGTTCAGGAAATCACAGAACTATTTTTCTCTGCCGCAGCACAGACCGCTGTGGGGTGAAAGGCGGTCCCTGGCGGACTGATTTTGGACGGTCATGTCAGAGTGTAAACAGTAGAGTTTGGTAGAAGACGATCCATCACGTCTCCATATAGTTTTCACAGACTAGCTTTTCTGGGATATTTTGACAAACAGTTTGGACTCATTGTTAGCAGCAAGAGGAGCTCACTGTTTCAACAGACAGCTGGCCGGAGACAATTTTCTGTGGGTCCAAGAACTACAGGGATGGAAGAGACAAATTATATATAGGTCCAAAGCCAAACTGACAATAGTATTATAGGCTTTTATGGCTTTAAAACGTTATCTCTTGTCAACGGTCAGTGTGTTGACTGTAAATGCACCTTCAGAATCAAACCTAAGTCTTGCTAAGATTGATGCCAAGTGGGCACAATGCAAAAGCTAATATAAAGATAAAGTATAAGAAAGCCATTGGTTCCTAAGGAGGGATTTAACAATTTAGTGGCAATTTAGTGGGTAGTTTTGAAAAGGGGGAGGGGTGGGGGTCAGACTTGGCTATGCTGGACCTGGAAACCATGACTTTGTTGTGCTTTGTGTCTTTCTCTTTCTCGCATTCTTTTCTTCTTTTGATGTAATATCTTTACCTCCTGTAAAGTGGACAGCAGAAATAACCTTATGTAAAACTAGTCCTGTCCGAACTGACATCCCTGAGATTGTTGCCGAATATTGTATCATTTCCTTTGAGACTTTGACTTGAAAGCAACATTTACCCCAAACTGAGATCAGACCCAAAGTCCCAACTCTGGTCCACATCTATTGCAGAAGTTTCGTTTGACGCATGGCACATTTTTGGTGTGACGACAGTAGACACTCCCAACTCGTCATTTTGGAGACTGATTACAGATCTCCTATCCAGTAACATGACAGATTTTACTGTTAACATTTTCTTTACGTACATCGTCCTGAAAACTAATCCCGTCCGAATCGAGCTTTAGTGAGTAATGAGTGACAGTTCCTGTTCCCTACTGCAGTAAAATCTTCGGTACCGGCAGTGGGGGCCTTCTTTTTCTTCTTCTTCTTCTGTGGTGCTGGTTCCTGGGGCTCCGGAGTCAAAAGGTCTCTACCGTCAGAATGGCGCCGATTGGCCACCTCCTCCATCTCCACCTCCACACCCACTACAGTGGAACAGAATAGAATGGAATAGAATAGAATAGAATAGAATAGAATAGAATAGAATAGAATAGAATAGAATGTTCTGTGGGTCTGCAGGTTGAATTGGGGCAGATATGCGGTGCAGAGTGTCACCTCTCACCTTCTCCCTGCTCCTCTACATCGTTGACCTCCTTCTTTGGTTTCTTCTTCTTGCTTTTGACGGTCGGCATGACGACCTTTTTCTGTGTGAGGATCAGCAGTTTGAGTCAGAGCCACATTCAGGAGCCAAGTCCATTACAAGGTAAAAGCAATTAAGGCCAGTCAATTAACACTTAACAAGGACTTAGAGGCGGCCTGGTAGCGACGCCTGTTTGAGATAATTGGATTAGCCTGAGCTTCGAGGACAGGTGGGAGACCAGAGGCCTCAACATGATGACCGAAGCCTCAGGAAACACACTGAATAAAGACTTTTAAAGATTATTTCAAGGTATTTTTGCTTGACTAGATAGTACACAGTGGAGAGAGACAGGAAAGAAGGGGCGAAGGCATCCAACAAAGGCCATGAGCATGACTCAAACCCACCATGTTATGAATACATAAGAATAGATAAGATAGCAGGACGTCCCACAGAAAACTTATCTTTAACGCTGTGTCGTATGTAATGTCATCCTGAATACACTGCATTTTTGCGATTAGTAGATTGGTAGGGTTTTCTGTGTGCCTGGTGTTTAGTTTGTTACAGTGTCTTGTTGTTTGATTATTGTATTTGATTACTGTATATCTAGATTGTATATCCATGTTTGCCTTTGTTGTCCCATGTAGACTACTATTATTACTGTTATCCCATATACTACACCTATATTTTATGTCTTTGTTTTTCTATTTTATGTATCTATGTTCTGTGTCCTGGTTATTAAATTAAAAAAAAGACGCATACAGCTAGACACATACTGCCCTGCAAAGCTATAGGAATTTGAAATTTGGTCCAAACAGGAGTAACCTCTGAACTAACTCGACAAATGTTTTCTAAGATCATCTTACAAGTCATTTGCCTAGGCAAAAAAACTAGAAAGCCATTTTTCTCAGTTTCACACGTTGTTTACATTCAGTTACTGCCTTTTGCCTTTTTATGGCAGCATGGATTTCGAACAGCTACCAATCTTCTCATCATACAATATGGCAAAAAGTCAGAGTTTCCTTTAACTCGAAATACATATCTCCACTAGAATCAACATTGCCAAAATACATGATGGTCCTCAAAGCAGAACAATGCTTGATTGGCTATTTACTCTTAAAATGTCTTATAGGAATAAAAGAAAAAAAAAATACTATATCAAGCAATAATCAATAAACAGGCAAAACAGCAGTAAAATACATTTTGAATATATAAAAAAAGCAGATAAGTGATGCTCGATTTATCTCATGTTGCAAATGATAAATTCACTTTCTGGTTTGTTACTTTGGTTTGATACTTTTTAAAGGATGACTTAGTAACCTTTTTACAGACTGAGCCTTTGAATTTTAGAAATACTGATTGATAACTATTTTTTTCCACAAAAAGGAGATACAGGCTTTTGAAAATGAACTCCTTCACGTACAGTAGAAACCAAGAACACCTTAAGCACCGTTTACAGGTGTATTTCTACCCAGGTATGTCAGTAAATAAGTATCTCTGGCCTACCTATGCCGGCTCCTCACTGTGTGTCCACCACCATGAAGAGGAAACTCATTACAGACAACAGACAGTCATAACTACTCCTCTCCTCCTCTCTCTCTATGATCTGATCCTCTAAGAGAAAGTGTCTTAGGGTGAGCCTCAATACACTAACTCTCCCTCCTCTCGCTCATTCCTCCCACACTTGTCCTCATTTAATCCCAAAAGCTGCTTTCAAGATGCCTGCTGGGATTTTAAACTTTAAACTGTAAACTCCTTATAGACAAATTCATAATATCCCCTGTTGTGAGGAGATAAGGTAAGAAACGGTGGGAAACGAGGGGGAGGGGAAGGCAGCTCAATTGCAGATTTGAGACTCGTCCCTCGGCTTAGCGTGACTGGCGGCTCATGTGCTGAGTTGTGACAGCCTCAGGGAGCTTTGTGGTTGGCTCAACAGATGTGATGTCACCTGCTGGCAGCGCTCCAGTGATGGTGGAGAGCTGCTTACACACCGCCCCTCTCTCTCTCTCTCTTTCCCTCCCTCCTCGCTGCAAAAAATCTCCCCCTCGACAAGTGGTTTAATCTCATATTCGGACTTAATTTTTTCTTTATCAATGCAAAAGACCCCGTGTGCAATTATGAAGAGTGGAAGTAACAAATGATGAAAACTTAAAAAAAACAATAAATTGTCAAGAGATTTCATAAATCCAAAGATGATTTGATTAAGATAGAGGTGATTTGAAAATTGCCATTTATTGTTTAAGGCAAGCCCTAGTAAGTGACAAAAATTAACTGATAAATTTAGAGGTGATGACAATGAATGGGAATTGACTTGATAAATTCAAAGGTGATTTGATTAAATAACTGGTGATTTCAAATTTTCCTTTCATTCATCACTTAACACATATGTATGGAAGCCCGTTTCCGCCACCTGTAAAAAGAAATCCAGCACAAAACGTTTTTTTTTCCATCATCAAGTGAGATTATTTCTCAATATTATGACTTAGTACATATGACTTAGTACAGTCTCATAATTATGAGATAGTATCTCATAATTATGACTTAGCATCTCATAATTATGAGATGCTAAGTCATACTATTGAGAAAAAAATCTCACTTGATGATGAAAAAAAAAAAAAATGCGCCAGATTTTTTTTTACAGGTGGCGGAAATGGGCTTCCATAGGTTTATTGTTTAACATGAGTAATTTTTGTTTGTGACTGATTGAGAAAAATAAGACCTGGAGACACTTTTCAATCCCCTTTTATTTCAAAATAATAAACCCACCATGTGAAAATCATGAAACCTACTCTGACAGAATGATCACTTAACATTAACTAAAATTAATCCATGTTTTGTTTTTTT
This sequence comes from Centroberyx gerrardi, assembly GCF_048128805.1. Classification (NCBI taxonomy): domain Eukaryota; kingdom Metazoa; phylum Chordata; class Actinopteri; order Beryciformes; family Berycidae; genus Centroberyx; species Centroberyx gerrardi. The sequence continues at coordinate 2,245,421 of NC_136006.1, read as the reverse complement.
TGATTACTTGTTAACCTTAGAGATAAAGTAACAAATATTTGGTAAATATATGTAAAATGAATGGCAGAGAGTGAAGCTTTATGATGTACTGGTGAAAATATGTCTGTGATAAATAATGTTTCTTCAGCCCTCTTTGTCACAGAGAGCAGAAAACTGTATAAAAAATGTATAAAATTGCAAAAAATGAACAGGTGCTACTGGATGTGGAAGAAACTGAATGGTCCTGTCTGGGTTTAGCAGGTCAAAGATGGATCCTCCACACCACAGAAATCAGGTCAAGACACTGAATCCTATTAGACCAACACACACTCATGCACAAGCACTTCACATGCGCTCGCACACACACAAACACTCTCATTTGCATACGTTCTTATACCTCACTTCCAGGCTGAAAAAACATCAGAAATCAAATTAGAAGGATCCTGATGCATACATGATTTCTTAATTACATCATCTTTATTGAAACTGTAAACCATGTGTGTGATTTTATGGTCGTGCATGTGACAAGCAACTGCCAAAGACAAGATCAAAGGCACTGTGTATTTGCAACTGTAAACCGTCTGGCCAGTCATCTCTGTTGGAGAAAACTCTGGAAAAGAATCACACAAGTGATGTTTCAGGGGTAATCAGTGACATAAATGATGAATAAACCCTGGCTAGCCCTGTTTGGTCCTGTACAGGGAACCAGGCCAATGTTTAATCAGTTTTGTAGTATAATACTTGATCTGATACACACGCAATGCTGAATCCACAGCTTATATGAAGCTGGGTGTTTTCCTAGAGACATTTCATGGTACTTATGACTGTGATGAAACGGCATGATTCATGTAGTTGGTATAATTTTTGTTAAGAAAAACTCTCTATTCATGTGTACTTTGTTTGTTTACTGTGAACTCCAGGAATGCCACAGATAATATGTATGTGTTTAGGGGTTCTTGACATGAAAAAGTTTGGCAACCTCTGTTCTGCAACCAGGCAGTTTGAAAGGCACTGTAGTACTGAGAATGAACAGCAGAGGGAGACACAGATTAATATACACCATGACCTTATTCACACGGCGGCCATTTTGAACATTCAGGATGGGAAACAGTACCTGAAGAGTGAGTCCAGTCAGCCTTGAGCTGCTGTTGTGAACCAAGATGATCATACAAACATTTACCACAGATTACCCACTGAAATACATTAGAAACAAATGGATCTGAAGAATCCAGAGGTATTCGGTATCGGTTCACATTTTAATATATTTTAATATATTTGGTCCACTCTACCACAGTCTAGTCTAGGTAGCTAGCTTGCCAACAGCTAGCTCCTGCTAAATTCAATAAATTCAGTAGATGTTGTAGTTGTAGTTCCCAAGATTGCTAATTTGATAACTGTTCAGTCTATCTGAAGTCACTTATGTGTTGAAGTAATGCCAGTTTTATATATTTATGCCAATCTTTACAATTACAATTACAATTACAATTTCCCATTTGGCAGACACTTTTATCCAAAGTGACGTACACATGAGAATTTAATACATCACAAGCAAGGATCTAGTCAGGAGAGAACAACGAGAGTAAGAGCCATAAAGCTAAGATCTGGTCCGACAGGACAGAGGTGCCACGAGGCAGTGCATAGAGTGCATAGAGGCAGATAAATATATATATATCTATATATATATCTATATATATATATAGATATATATATAGATATTAGCAATTACAGTCCATTAGGTGAGAAGGTGTTCACTAAAGAGCTGGGTCTTTAGCCTTTTCTTAAAGATTGAGAGGGACTCTGCAGATCGAATGGAGTTTGGTAACTCGTTCCACCACCGAGGAACCACGGAAGAAGAGTCTGGATAGAGACTTAGGGCCTTGTTGTGGCGGCAGCACCAGGCGCCGCTCCTTGGCAGAGCGTAGTGAGCGGGAGGGAGCGTAGACCTGAATGAGGGAGTTCAGGCCGTTTTGGTTGCTGCTTTGTAGGCGAGCATCAAGGACTTGAACTTGATGCGGGCAGCGACTGGGAGCCAGTGGAGGGATATGAACAGCGGAGTGACATGTGCTGTTTTGGGCTATTCTATATTATAATCTACCACATTATTTCTGATATATACATTCAGTTTATTGTTAATTTCTGTCTTTTCTATATTATGAACTTTTCTTATCTTCTGATCTCTTGTCAGAAGTTTCTGGTCTAATTCAAATTTAAGGGTAAATCAGTAATGTTAGATCTGATGATATCTTGTCTCACACAATTTACTGTGTGTCTTTGACCCATAAACTTTCATGTTGCCACCACCTTTCTCCACACTGCGGCAAAGTGGAGCTACCGAGGTCCATCTCAAAATGTTCATGAGAGGTGATCAAAATCACAGTGTGTTTATCTGAAACTGTTGCCCAGCTGGTCGATCATCTCTGGACAAAAATCACAGAGGTGGTGTTTTGGGAAAAATCTGTGAAACAAATGTATCCTTTCAACCAGGAAAAGATATTCTGGTGTAAAAGAAAAGACTAACTAAATCTTTGCAATTACCTTTGTAATGTAACAATATTTTAATATTGTACCGAATTCACATCTTACATGAAACTGAAACATTTCTTAGTGCTTATGACTGGGACTGGGAGTATGGGAACAAAAACACAGAGGAAAATACAACAATTAAAGAACGTCTAAAAATAGAATGAAATCATCCTGAGCTACAACTGAATATTATGTACATAAATTCCAAGGCAGTGTAAGAGAGACTGTGTGTAACTAAAAGATCACAGGTTCAATCCCTTTAACAGCCAAAGTATATCCATCTAAAGCCACATGTCCTGTTGAAGTGACCTTGAAAAGGACACTGAACCAGTCAGCTAAAGGTCTAATGTGTTTACATAAATGTCAAGGCCACAACATGAACAATGCAAGGATGGCAGGTTATATTCTAGATGGAAGTACTGACAATGAACAGCAGAGGGAGACACAGACTGTCTGATAGTGAACATGATTCATGAGGATTTCAATATTTATACTGTACATATGCAGTATATGACATAAAAATGGGAGTATGTTTTTTTTTTGACCTTTTGAATTCACTGACTCAACAACAATATGAACAAATACATCCCTGCTTCATAGAAAAGGTCCCATTATGTTGGCCTCACAGGAGTTAGGCTGCAGTATCTGAAGTCTAACAATAAGATTAATAGATTTTCTAAACCAGGGGTAGAAAAAGGCATAGATCACAGGATTTAGACAGGAGTTAAAATACAACAGCCAGACCACAAAATATAAAGCATTGATTTCAGTATACTGGCCTGCAAGAGAGACACAGTAATGTGGACAGAAACACATTAGAAACACAACTACGACAATACCAAGAGTCCTGGCTGCTTTCATCTCAGATTTCTTAGCAGTTACAGTCACTGAACGCTGGAGTGTGACAGCCACAATGTGGGATCGCATGGCACGAGCCTGAGACACAGCCACCACAAATACTCTTATATACAGAACTATGATGACAGTAATGGGAGCAGTAAAGGTCACAACAAGGTCAGCAGCTCCTGCAATGTGGTTAATGACAAATACACACTCTCCATAGCAGGAATTATACCTGCCTGGTTCTCTCAGGTAATCTTTTAGAATCAAACTATTATAAAAAACAGAACAGACCCAACACAGACAAACACAGATTTTAACTCTTGTCTGAGTGATTTTGGTGGGGTAACACAGAGGGTCACAAATAGCCACATAGCGGTCGACTGATATGAGCACCATGTTTCCTACTGAAGCAGAGGTAATGATAAATTCTACAACGTAATATAGAGCACACATGAAGTCCCCCAGAAACCAGCAGGAGTCTATACGGAACATTTTCACCGGCATCAGCAGGAGGCCCACAAGGAGGTCTGAGACAGCCAGGGAGAGGAGGAGGAGGTTGGTGGGGGTGTGGAGCTGCCTGGAGTGGAAGAATATTATCGTTTATTTTCATCATCAATAGTATCTTGCTGTTGAAAAAAGTAGTTATAGTATTAGTTGCAGTAGTATGAGTAGTAGTCAAAGTAGCAGTATGACTAAAAACAAAATTAAAAGCTTTACCAAACAATAATATACTCATCAAAGGACTAGATGTGACGACTTCTATGTACTAGCCCAAAGCCATTTCTTCTTGCATGTCTAACTGTTCATGTTTAGAAATATACAAATATTTTAGGCTATGCTAAGAAGTATATCTCTACCTGTAGTGGGAGATGGAGATGATGACCAGCAGGTTGAGAGACACGGTGAACAGAGAGATGGAGGACAGCAGAATGTAGAGGAGCATGACCTTGAAGAAAGGATGCTTCTGCTTCCTGCAGGAAGTGTTGAGGAGCTGTGGAAAGCAGAGTTCACCTCCTTCCAGGGTCTCCATCATCAGAGAGAGAGGAGGAGAGGAGAAGCTGCTGAGGTCTGGCAGCTTTCTGACCAAAGCTCTCTATCATACAGCTGATTTATCTCTCTCTTCTCTGTTTGTCACTCCCTTCCTCCCTCCCTCTCTCATTCTCTCTTTCTTGGAGACTGCCTACCTCCCTTGCTATTTGCATCATCCTCTTCATCTCAATCGTCATCACTTTTTCTGCTGCCTTCCTCCTCTCTTCCCAATCCCTCCTTCCTCCCTACTCATCTTTTCTCTCTCCCATTTCAGCCACTCCTCCCATCTGACTTCTCTTTCTCTTCCCTTCTCTCTGATTCCTCTTCATCTCTCCTCTCCTCATTTCCCCCTCCTCCCTTTCCAACTCTGATGTAACAGGTTGTTTTCATACTAATGTGGATGACAGAATAATAATGGGAATTATTATTATAGTCAAGAATGTGCAGTCTTATTCCTCACTGTCTAGTCTGGGGGAAAGGAAACTAAACTTCTATAGCTGGCAGGGACTTCCGTTGCCATGCAGAATACATACAGGATTTGGATTTCGATATATCAGGGACATGTACTGCACATTCAGTCCCTTTCTTTATAGAACTACAATGCATTTCCTATAGCAGTTCAGTCAGTGGTTTCAGACAGGCTCTCCTGGAGCGCTGTTACAGCGCAGACAGGGGAGACTGTCAAGACAGGCTACTCACCGTCCAAAGTTTTTGACGTTTTTTTATGTGTACCGTTGGGCTAGTTTCCATATAAACTGACTTACGGCAGACAGATTTGTTGGGGATGCTATTTTTCAAATTGTGGGTCCAATTAAACTCAGAAATGGGGTTTGCAGACTGCTCATGATGAGATGGCAGGTCACTTGGGTGTTAAGAAAATGTATGATAGGGATCTATGTCATTTCTACTGGCCCTGGCTAAAAAAGGACATATCATCTTACTTCAAAACGTGTCATACCTGCCAACTCACCGGTAAGCCTAACCACTCCATGAAGCCTTCCCCCTTGTATCCTATACCAGCAGTTAGTCAAGCCTTCGAACATTTGCTCATTGATTGTGTTGGCCCTTTGCCAAAGTCTAAAGCGGGTAGCGTGTACCTGTTGACTGTGATGGAGGGAACAAATATTACCTCACACACGTTTGCAGAAATTTAGAAACAACTTTGTGTTAAACATGCACAATCTACTGCTTACCATGCACAAAGTCAGGGAGCTATCGAGCGTTTCCATCAAACCCTGAAATCACTGCTTCGTGCTTATTGTACCAAACTTAACCATGATTGGGACGAAGAGTTGCCCTGGTTGATGTTGGCCGGCTAGAGAGGTGACACAAGAAAGTACTGGCTTTAGCCCAAATGATGTTGTGTTTGGACCAAGCGGCCAAAACCACGGGTAAATTTTGAAGCCAATAAGGAAGTGGCTGGAAGCTGCACTTCCTCTAACGTCCACTAGGGTCGGCTCCAAAAAGACTCTAAATCCCGCCCAACTCCATTCAAGTCAACCACAGCCCAACTTCTAACTCAAAATATAAAGTCAATAAAGTTTTTTTGACAAGAGATTATGGTCTCAGTAGCTAATTTTAATTCTTCTAATATGTGTCCGTATGGCGATTTTCAAAATAATTGCGTCATTAACGGGATATAGCAGGTATAAAATGGGGTAGTTTCACGAGTGATTGACAGGTCGCCTTTCCAGTGATCGCGCAGGTCGCCAATCACTGACCAATAGCAGGCGGCGCTGCGGCTCTATGGGAAATCCCCGGCTTCGCTCTGGCTGCTCCGGCTCCAAAAAATGTCAACATGGCGCCGCTCGTAGACCCCAACTTTTGGCTTCAAAATTGCCCTTCAGAAACCTATGGGTGATGTCACACTCACTACGTCCATCTCTTTTTTACAGTCTATGGTTTGGACACACCGTACGTGATCCATTGGCTGTGTGACAGGATGACTGGAAAACACCTACACCACCAATAAATTTGATAGACTATGTTAATTGTTTCAAAAGGCGGCTATATGAAGCTGGTAAATGGATAAAAGAAACTTGCAGGCCTTACAGAAGAAGATGAAACATCGGTCCGACCGCCAAGCAGAAAAACTTGTTTTTAGTTTGGGTGATCAAGTGTTGGCACTTCTACCTTTGGTGGGTTCTCCTTTTCAGGCGAGGTTTGTGGGGCCTTACTCTGTTCTCCAACAAGTTTCTGACCAGAATTACATGATTTCTAATCCGGATTGGTGGAGATCTACACAACTATGCCATGTCAATTTGCTGAATCCTTTTTTTTCCCATTCCTGTGTGGTTCTATAGGGGAGATAAAGCCAGTGGCGGTGGCGGCCTCAGTGGAAGCATCATCTCCTCTGGACCTGGTGGCAGAAGGTGACAAAGGGGACGTAAACACCCCAGATGACTGCATTATGCAGGGTCGACTCAAGAATTCTGAGTCGCTTAGAAAATAGGACTTGTTGCTTGGCCATTTGTCGGTGTCCACACCTTTAGGCCATGCACAGATTTTCTCAAGGTAAATAAGATCACAAAGCTGTTCTCTTATCCGCTTCCTCGTGTGGAGGGATTGTATTCATCAGGTTGGTTCTGCGCAATTTGTCAGCAAGTTTGACCTTCTGATAGGTTACTGGCAGGTCCCCTTGTCCAAACGTGCTTGAGACATTGTTGCATTTATAATACCTTCAGGTCTGTATTCTGAAACCATCATGCCGTTTGGTTTGCGTAATGCACCAGCCACTTTTTAACACTTGATGAATTGGGTGGTTGTTGGTTTGGAGGGATGTGCAGTGTATAAGATAAGATAAGATAAGATAGCACTTTATTAATCCCCTTGGGGAAATTCAGGGTTTATCAGTATGTAGATGATGTCGTCATCTACAGCGACACGTGGGAAGACCACTTGCAGCGCATCCAAGCTCTGTTTGACCGTCTTGCATGGGCACGCCTAACAGTAAACCTGGTGAAGTGTGAGTTTGCCAGTGCTACATGACTTACCTAGGTAAAGTTGTTGGTCAGGCTCAGGTTTGTCCTGTGAGAGCCAAAGTCATGACTATTGACCAGTTCCACTCCAACCACCAAAAAAGAACTCATGCGTTTTGGCTGCTCCACATATGGGTGACCCCTTTAAGTTGCAGGTGGATGCAAGCAAGCCGGAGCGGTGTTGTTGCAGACTGGTGCTGAAGGAATCGACCATCCAGTCAGTTTCTTTTCGTGCAAGTTCAATTCCTATCAGTTGAACTACACCATTGTGGAAAAAGGCACTATCTCTGATTTGGGCCCTACAGAACTTTGAGGTCTATATAGGGGGTGGAGTAGAACCACTAGTGGTATATACAGATCATAACCCACATACTTCCAAATCCAAATCAGTGCCTTATGCGATGGTGTCTTTTCCTTCAGCCATTTCACTTGGACATACGCCATACATAAGGTTCAGAGAATGTCTTGGCTGATGCATTGTCCAGGGCATTGCTGCCTTGAAGTTCTTTTCTGTCTGTCCTGTTCTGTCTTGTTTTCTTTGGCCTGTTCTCCCCTATTCTCTTCTCTTAATTTGCTTCTTATAGGTACCAAAGTTGCTGAGTTGGGAGATGGCGGAGCAGGTTGAAGGGAGCGACGCTGGACTGGTAGTGGGACGGCCCACCCATCTGTCTGCCTGGTTTTTCTTCTTTGCCTGTGTTTGTTCTTCTCTACAGGAGCCAGGTAGACAGAGCTGGGTGGGTTGTCAGAGCAAACTGGGTGCACCTGGGAAATAGGGGTGGCTAAAGAGTATAGAAGGCCTGCTACCCTCGGCCTCAGTCTCATTCTGGGCAGCCTCGACCACCTCCTCATGGTTAGCACTTTACCTTTCGTTTGACTCCTTGGTTTTCACACTATACAACACTTACACTCCACTTTCCATTCATCCACTCATGCATTACACTACTGATTCTCCAAATCATCACTCTCCTTTACTTAGTTGAATAAATGAATTAGAATTTTGAAATTGTGTGCCGACTCTCTCATTTGTTACACTATCTAGTAAAGCCTTCTATGTGTGGGCCAGGCACTAGCCGCTGTGTGACCATTCCCTTACCAGGTACCTCTGACCAAGTAAAGTTGTACCACTGAGGACATCAGTTGTACCACTGATACTACATGAGTGCCCCAGCCAGGAGCTGCACTGCCCGCAAGGGACCTAACCACCACTCCCACACTCCCCTTTAGCAGCTCCTGGCTGGGGCACCCATGGAGTGGTTGGTGGACATTCTGGGCCTGTTTCCCTGCACAGATTAACTGCTGTGTACTAATAGTAATACAGTTCATGGCATAGGTTAGCAGCAACAGTTGGCCAATGGGAGATCCTGACACATCTCTGCAGATTCTCCTGTGTATTATTATTAGCATGGCACTCTCGATGTGTGGTTAGGGTTAGGGTTAGAGTTCGGGTTAAAGCATTTATGTAATGGAAGAGGAATAGAAAAATTAATAAGCAAATGAAAAAACAAAAGGATAAATTTAAATGTCTTTTTAAAAGCCATTTTGCAAATTAAATTATAAATTAAGTGATTATTTATGGATTACAGAAACGTATATGTAATAAACCCTGGCTGGTCACTACATTTGCAGTGGAACTTGACAAATTGACCACCAACCGATAATCATATCCCAAGTTCTTTTCACGAGAGGTGAGCGGTGCTTAGTAACCCAGGACAAGGGGAGTTAACGCATAAACGTATGTTTATTACAAATATAACAAATAAAAAACAAGGCCTTGGAATTGTTAAAACCCAAAACGGGATAAAAGATAAAAGTCTGTAAAATGTTCCAAAAATGCAAGAGGCTAAAAGATTAACACATAAAAGTTCTTAAAACGTTTCCAAATGTCTAAAAGCATGTAAGCGAGGCCAGCCTAGAAGAGTCGAGGGTATTGCCGTCTCTACGTGTGCGAAACTCTACCGTATGCAGCCTCTCGACGCTGTCACCTGTCAGCCGCTTCTCTCAGCCCTCTCTTCCGGCTTATCTGGAAAGCAGTTCAAGTAAGACCCCCCCTCTGCTGCCCCACTGGCCCACGGAGCCAGCATGAGGCTGTTGATTGGCCAGTCCGGTTGGCCATCAATGCCAATGTCCCACTGCCTCATCAGTTTGTATTGGGGTCAGCTGTGTCTGTCCAAACTCAATCCAAAAAACATAACAAAACAAAACATTACATGCAACTAAACACTGCAACCTAAGAAACGCCGCAACTCAAAATATAACATGCAAATAAATTAACAAAACACTCCAAACCACAGCAACCCAAAATATAACGCATAAAAAGTAAGGAGCCATAGCATGACATATATAGTAATTATTAATTGATTATTATTTAAAAAATAATTTGTTCAATAAATGTAATTAATTGACACATTTTAATTAGTAATTTAATAAATTGTTTGACTTATTTCTCTTATGATTAGTCAATTATTTTGATTAGTCATTTATATTAAATTACTTCAATGAGAGCTCTGCGGCTATTAATGCGTGTACCTTCGTATCAATTGTTTACCTCATTTAAGTGCAGTAAATAAAAGGTAATATTGCCGCTGCTTTTTGCATTTGAAAAGCAATGAGCGATATGCATTTTTTCCATGGCGCAGCCATGGTCATCACGGGTCAAATTCAGGTCAGTCAGTCAGTCAGTCAGTCAGGTAATGCTTAGTGAGATGATGCGCTTCGTCAGATGGCCTCTAGAGGGCGTCTTTGACTGTGAGATGCAGCGTTTCCCATACAAAGGCACAAAATCAAGTTGGTCAGTGTATAGAAATTGATCTAAATTGATCTCTGATGCGCGCATCACGTCATGTTTGTCATTTGGAGATGCGCAGACCAGCAGCATTGTACTCAATCCATAGAGTCTGCCGGTGTGAAAACAAAAGTAAAACTTAACATTACACAATTTGCTCAAAACTCGCCTTTGTTAGTAATGGATTTGTAGACAGTAACACATCTAGGTAACGTTATTACCTTGTGGTATTTCAGTAACTTTATGGAACTAGGTAATTGAACCATGTTGAACCATTTGCTTTTAGTTTGTCAATACAGAAAAGGAGTAAGTGTTGCGGAGGTGTAGACAGGACAGGCTCTGACTTCTGGACACAACGCACCTCAATTTCAGAGTTAGTGTTTGTCCGTTTGAACCAAGTTGTTAAACAGTAATTAACATCTTTCTTCCTGTCTGAACAGAGCATGGCAGAGACGAGGGAGGCAATTAAACCTGTAGGTTTGAATAAATAACGTTAAAGCTATTGTATTCAAATTGTATTCAACCCACTGGAGGGATAAAAAAAAGAAAAAAATAATAAAAAAAACCTTATTCTGATGTAACTGTGGTCTGTCAAGTAGGCTACATTTTTACATTTACATTAAAAAGCTAGCTGTGAAGCTTAAAAAACTTAATAGCATGGTTTTAACGTTATTTATTAAAACCTACAGGTTTAATTTAACAACTTGGTTCAAACAGACAAACACTAACGCTTTTACTCTGAAATTGAGGTCCGTCCTGTCCGGAAGACAGAGCCTGTCCTGTCCACACCTCTGTAACACTTAACTCCTCTTCTGTATTGACAAACTAAAAGCAAAAAGGAAAAACTTTTCTGTGGTGTCAACCCAAATGCAAAAGGCAAAAGGCGGCTAAATCGCTTTTTTATTTATTGCACTTAAATGAGTAAAACAAGTGATACCAAGGTACATGCATTCTAATGGTAAACCTGGTCGAAAAATGAATTGTGAAAAGGAAAAAGAATCCGAAACTGAATAAGCAAATGAACAAATGAAAGGCAAATTTTAAATGTCTTTTTAGAAAGCGTTTTGTAAGAAATAAAATGTATAATGTGCTTTTTTATATGGATAGTACACTCTGTTCTTGCTTTCCTTTGTCCTGGAAAGTGGAGTGTTTTTTGTCCTGCTTACTACAATGATGTAATCAGTGCTTGGATGCATGCATGATAACTATATATGGTTATGTGTGGTTTTAAGTGATTCTATAGGTGGACACGCAGTAAAAAGTCCGAACTAGTGGGTTTGGTTTTGAACCAAGTGGGTTTGGCTATGAGCCAAGATTTATAGTTTTGTTTACTTTAACCTATATAAGTGGATCCTGAACTCCGTTCTTTGTCACTTCTTTGTTGCTTGTCTGGAACACTGAACTGAACCATGCATGGCTGAATAAAGAATCCACGGAAGACTCTTGAACCTTGCTTATTCATTTTGACCCACAACGGGTGAAGTAAATTTTTGCATTTACAGTTTGGCGACGAGGATGGGATGGACACATCACTGAGCGCCGTCTGAGACTGACTGAGGGTTCAACTGTGCACAGGAGTCCCTAGGAGACTCAGGGAGAATTCCGCTCCAGAAAAAGGGGGGCCTGGATCCCGCCTGAAATCAGCGCGGGCGGTGTTCAGTGGGTCGTCCATCCGTTTTAAAAGAGCAAGTGGTGAGTTTCTGTGAATTTTTTTTCTCTTCCTCAGGGAGGGAGTAAAAATTTTTCCTCAGGGAGGTCTTTACATAGTTGTAGAGAGAGAGAAACAGGAAAAGAAACCTAGGTAGTTAATGAGGGCGTAAAATGTTAGCTCAGGGAGCATAGTTAGGCCTCAGGGGGGTTGCCATTATTAGATAAGGAAGATTGTCAGGGACACAGCCCAGGGGGTAGAAAGAGACATAGCCCAGGGGGTAGAAAGGGATCCAGAGTGAAAAATTAAAAAAAAAAAAAAAAAAAACCCATAAGAACGAAAAAAAAAAAAAAAAAACGTTTTAAGGGGAGATATTGTTTGTGATATATTGTGAGTGGATGGGAATGAAGTGGTGATATCAGTGTCCTGTGGGTATTTATCCACACAAGGGGTACGTTGCTCTGAACGAAAGTGTCGTACAAACTACCTGGCTGATATCATGCTACATTCCATTGGCATTGTGTGAATGGAGTTATACAACGTGTGGTCAAGGTATAGGACTTAAGAGTGTATGTTGGGAAGAAGTATTTTAAAATTTGTGAACTGCAGACACTAATTATTGATTGTAATATAGGGATTATTAGTTTTTGCGATAGTTATTGTTTAGGGGGATTTAATTGTGTGAAGAAAAAAAAAATTAGGGAAGGCAACCACAACTGGGTGAAAGATGGGAAATACATTGGACAAATTGGAGCCACTTACAGACCCCTTAGTAGGTCCTGTAAAAGTGATGGCAGACAAATGGGGTAAAAGTGTGGTTGATGAGGTTCCGCTCTGGCACTATGTTACTGAAGGTATTTTTCCCATGAGAGGTACTTTGAGTGTAAATTGTTTAACCAGATGTAGGGTTATGTTGGAAGAAAAAGAAGAGAAGGAAAAGATGAGATTGAGTGAGAAGAGTAGAAAGAAGGTAAATTGGCATGCTTTCCAAAAGTGGGAGCGAGAAGCAGAGGCTAAGGCAGTAAAGTCCGCAGCTAATATAATGCTCTCAAAAGGAACAGCAGAGATATGTAAGGAAACAGAAGAAAGGGTTAGAAGAAAGAAAAAGATGAAGAAACTCAGGGACAGAGAGAGGGATCTGCCTCCCCCCTATGCTCTTTCTCGCATAGCTCCACCTTCAGGAATGCGTGATGACGAGAGTGACGAAGAGGATGATGAAGATGAGGGGGCGGTTCTGAAGAAGGCAGTTTCAGCCCCTCCTACATCTCAGGCTCCACCTCAACCATCTAATGTTTATCCAACACTACAAACTGTGGGAGGGTCTGAGCTCAAGGAGAAGGAGGCTTCATTGGGGTTTTTAACTCCTCCTTCAAATGTAGGTTCCGCCTCTGGTACTCCTGTTACACACCGCCCACAGACTCGTAGTATGGCAGCAAACCTACAGACAGAGACAGTGAATCAGATGCCCATGATGATATATCCGAATCCACAGCCAGATGATGGAAAAGGTCTTTGGCAGTCGCATGTCTTGGTCTACAGGCCATGGCAACCTGATGAACTGAAGGAAGTTGCCACAGAATTGCCGGACCCCAATAAAACTGGAGGTGAGAAATGGGTGATCGCAATGCAACAGTTGTTGATAATGTATAATCCTACATTGGCAGAGGTGGAAGCAGTATGTCGCAGGTGTTTTCTGTTGAGATGGCCGAACATCAAGCCAGGCAGTTGGGACATAAATCATGATCCAGGCAGTCACGGCTACAGAGATCAGATGGATGAGCTCTATGCTGCTGTGAAGACAGCATATCCCTTACGTACCAGTTGGCCCGACATCTACAGGACCAAGCAAAATGATGGTGAGTCTGCTACTGATTATCGTGCTAGAATGGAATCTGTGTTTGCTGCCCATTCAGGAGTTGACCAGGATAATGATGCCTATAATAGTCTGCTGAAGAATGCGTTGATACAAGGCCTTCATCCAATGCTGAAGAGCCAAACCGTGGCCACGTGCATCGCCTGGGAAACCAAACCTCTCAGCGAAGTCTGGGCTCATGTCCTTCATGCTGAAAGGAACCAGACTGACATCGAGCAAAGACACAGTAAGAAAATCCAAACTGCACAGTTAATGTTTTATCAACAGACGGGAACTTGGGGCAATGAAATGCGCAGAGGACGAGGAAGAGGACGAGGACGTGGAGGAAGAGGCTATGGAAGACAGCCATCCACACAGTTTTACAACCAGCAACGTCTAAGGTGTTTCAACTGTGGGGGGTATGGTCATATGGCTCGTGATTGTTCATCAGAACACAGGTCTGGCATACAAAGACATGAGAATGCACCTGATGGATCCTGGCCACATGCACCCCCCTCAAGCCTATCTGTGAATGCTCCAGGATTTCAGCCAGCTAACCAATAGGAGACAGCGGGGGCAGGTCAGATAGATCAACAAGATAGTTCAGATGGACAAACAGACACTGGCCCTATTATAACTTATGGTCAGTATACTAAATTAGACCCACAGAAACAGAAAGCAGCTAAATTAAGTTTGAAAGTAGGAAATGTAGTAGTGCCCTTTTTGGTTGATTCTGGTGCTGATGTTTCCGTTGTGCAGTCCAAATTACTCCCAAATGCGCCTAAATCGACAAAATTTCTTAAAACAGTTGGCTCATCAGGAGTCCCGGTGTTAGAACCAATTTCTGAACCACTTTCTGTCACTCATGGTGATTACATAGGAGATCATCCGTTCTTGTTGACAGATTTTTGTCCAGTGAATTTGTTAGGGCGTGATCTAATGTGTGCTTTGGGAATAAATATGTACTGCAGTCCGGAAGGCATCATTCTTTCCTCTAAGACGCTAGGTATTTTCACTATGACAACACATGAGGGTTATTTTTGGGATTTGACAGAGCATGTAGATGAGGATGTTCTTTCTAATCAAGAACCAGATACCACTTCTTTTGTTCATATGCCTTTAACAACTGAAGAGGAGAATATGATCTCTATGGTTCCGCCTACACTATGGGCTAGTAGTAGATTTGATTGTGGTAGTATGAAAACTGCAACACCTATAGTGGTAGAACCTAAATCCTCTTTCAGACCATGTAAGAGGCAATATCCCCTCAGCCTAGAGGCTGTGGAGGGAATTGCTCCTGTTATTGAGTCATTACAAAAACAGGGTGCCATTGTGGAATGTCCTCACTCTCCTTGTAATACCCCTCTTCTGCCCATTAGGAAGCCTAATGGTGGTTGGAGACCTGTTCAGGATTTGAGAGCTGTAAATGACGCTGTGCAACATCCAGCGCCCACAGTACCAAATGTGGTAACTCTGTTGTCTCAAGTCCCATCTAATTCTTGTTGGTTTACTGTGATTGATCTGGCTAATGCTTTTTTCAGCATTCCTGTGCATCCTGACTCCCAGTTCTGGTTTGCTTTCACTTTCAATGGTAAACGCTACACATGGACTCGTATGCCTCAGGGTTTCTCAAGCAGCCCCACTTTGTTTGCTTTGGCTGTAGCTGAGAACCTCTCAGGCTGGGAGGCTCCTTGTGGTAGTACATTGATACAGTATGTGGATGATCTTTTGTTGTGTTCTACTTCTGAGCAGGCCTGCAAAAAAGACACTGTCTCCCTTCTCTGTTATTTAGCAGAGAACGGACACAAGGTCTCAAAAACCAAACTCCAGCTGGTTTCACAGTCCGTGCGGTATTTAGGACATATAGTCACACCTGAAGGTCGTAAACTCGGTCCCGAACGCGTTACTGCAATTTTGGAGGTACCAAAACCTCAAACTAAACAGCAAATGATGTCGTTTTTGGGTCTTGTAGGCTATTGCCGCCCATGGATACGTGACTATGCAGAGATATCTCAACCTCTATATGATATCACATTCGGTGGTAAACATCTGGCCATGACTGACTCCTTGACTTGGACTACTGAAGCTGACAAAGCATTTACTGACTTGAAATTGGCTCTTTCTAGTTCTCCTTGTTTAGGACTCCCTGACCATAGTAAACCCTTTAATCTGTTTGTCTCTGAACGAGATGGGTTTATATCAGCTGTTTTAACTCAGTCCCATGGTGATAAGCAACGTCCTGTTGGTTATTTTTCTAAACATCTGTCTACAACTGAGAGAGCAATGGTTTCGTGCCTCAGGTCTGTTGCTGCAGCTACTGAAGCTGTTCTTGCAACTGCCGATCTTGTTGCTATGTGTCCTTTAACTGTTCATGTTCCACATGCTGTTCATTCTCTTATCCTACAGGCTAAGACTGCTCATTTGACTCCTGCGAAAATGCTGCATTGGCAGAATGTTCTACTCACTATGTCTCATGTCACTCTGAAGCGTTGTACTGTTCTTAACCCTTCTACACTTCTTCCTACAGCAGAAGATGGTGAACCCCACTGCTGTTTGCAAGTGATTGACATTGCTATGAAACCTCGCGATGCTTTGTTTGATACACCATTGACTAATCCTGACTGTGTTTTCTTTGTAGATGGTTCAGCACAAAGGGCAGAGGGTATTCCTTGTGTTGCTTATGCTGTTTGCACTTCACATGATGTTGTTGAAAGTGCTAAGCTTCCGGGACATCTTTCTGCGCAAGCAGCAGAACTTTTTGCCTTAACTCGTGCTTTTATTCTAGGTGCTGGTAAGGATATCACAGTCTATACTGATTCTCAGTATGCTTTTAATGTGTGTCATAATTTTCATGCTCTTTGGAGCAACCGTGGGTTCATAGCTTCCAATGGGAAACCTATTGCTCATAGATCTCTCATTGTTAATCTTCTGTCAGCCCTTCTTCTTCCAAATTCTGTTGCTGTGTGTAAATGTCAGGCTCATACAAGTAATGTGGATCCAGTTTCACAGGGAAATGCTGTTGCTGACGCTGCTGCTAAAGCTGCTGCTCTTTCACCTGTCTCCCCAACTTTGCAGATGCATCTATCTTCCCAGGATGATTTTTTCTCTTTCCATGACGTTTCTCTTGTGCAGGGAGGAGCCGATAAGGAGGAAGTTTCTTCCTGGTCGAGGAACGGGTGCAAACCCCTTGATTCAGGGGTTTGGGTTAGCCCGGATGGGTTGCCTGTTTTGCCACGTGCTACATTCCCTTTCCTGGCAAAATTGTCTCATGGTTCTGACCATGTATCAAAAAGAGGAATGTTAGACACTGTAAATAAATTTTGGTATGCGCCAAAGGTTTTTCTACATTTGCTGAAAATTTTTGTAAGAAATGTGTCATTTGTGCTACAAATAATGTAGGTAGAGGAACAGACATGCCTCTCTCTGCGCATCCAAGGCCAGAGGGCCCTTTTGAACATTTGATGATGGATTTCATCGAACTCACTCCATGTAGGGGATATAAATACTGCCTAGTGGTGGTAGATATGTTTTCTAAATGGATCGAATGTTTTCCTTGCAGACATGCTACAGCTGTTTCGGTAGCAAAGGCTCTGCTGAGAGAAATCATTCCAAGATGGGGGCTCCCATCAAAATTGACTAGTGACAATGGCTCTCATTTTGTAAATAATGTGATTCAGAGCCTTTCGGAGAGTTTGCGAATAAATTTGAAGACACACTGTGCCTACCATCCAGCTAGTGGAGGTGCAGTGGAAAGAGCGAATCAGACCTTGAAAGGAAAACTCACAAAGTTGATAGCTGAAACGCAGCTAACATGGGTTGAGGTCTTACCTCTTGCGCTGATGTACATGAGGGGTCGTCCACATCAAACCACTGGACTTTCCCCTTATGAAGTACTTACGGGGCGTCCCATGCGTATGACTAATACACCTTTTCCCCAGAATAGGCTGACTCTGGTTGGTCTAGATGATGATATGATGGAGTATTGTTGTGCCCTTAACAATGTTCTGAAGGTTATCTTTCCGAAGGTGAAAGCTGCTCTTCCTGAACCCATCACAGCACAACTCCATACTATCCAACCAGGGGACTGGGTGGTGGTAAAGGATCTGAGAAGGAAGTACTGGCATCAACCTCGTTGGACTGGACCATTCCAGGTGTTGTTGACTACACCAACTGCAGTCCGTATAGCTGAGAGAGACACCTGGATTCACGCATCCCAGTGTAAATCCTTCCCTCGAGATGACTCCACCCCGGCGTAAGCCTGGTCTGTGGGGCTTAGGAGAAGATGCCTGTCATAGAGTCCAGATGGCGGCATTCTTCGTGGGTGTAATCATCACCCTCCTCGTTGTGCAACCATGGAGCACACCTCCAGATGATCCTGGAGAGCGGAAGTCGTCAGAGCGCACGAGCTCACTTACTCCCAACACCGACATGCACACTGATATTGAAGACGCAGACATGGAACACAGTGACAGACTGACAATTTGGAAAGACACGGTATCCTCATTGAAAAGAAAGAAGCGGGCTATACTGAATTGGAAGCCGTATGGATTTGATGCTACCTCTGATTTGACAGATCCATATAATCCTGCTAATAATCATTGGTACAATTTCCTTATGTATATGAGAGACCAAGTTTATCCGAATCGATCTGTTATTGCTGCATATAAGACGACTCATGTTGCTAATCGTCCTTTTGACCTTGAAGCTCATCCTTTTCCTTGTGAATTGTTTGCTGTGTATATTATTATGGATCGTTCAAACAGGTCTATGAATTATTCTGAATGTGTTAAGGAACACAAATATTGGGCAAGGGATGTTAATGTGCCTAGGTTAGAAGCTTGCCTTGATTGGTGCTGTGCTAATTTGTGGCCAGCCCCATCAAAAGACGTAAATCCTGTTGTGCCTATTGAACGCTCTCGGTTGCCACCTGCACGTGAAGTAGGTTGTGTTTGTCAAAATAGTACAGGTTCGTATTTGGGTATATCTAGATGTCGGAGTTATCAAGCATATTCTACTGAAAAAGGTTTGCTAGATATTAAAATGCGTATAGAAGATAATACTGTCTTGGTAAGCCCATCACTCCCCTACTCTATGGAAGGAGGTTTTCTTCCTTTTCCTTTTGTGTATTGGATTTGTGGAACTAAAGCTTACTTGTTTCTTCCTGCAAAATGGTCAGGCTGTTGTTTTCTTGCAAATCTGACCATTACTAATTTACATATGGTCCCAGTTGACTCTAAGGTTGATCACCATGCTGAACGTTTGCATAAACGTGATTTGGCTAAGTTTCATAATATAGAATCATATCATTGGAGAATATCTTTGGGTGAAAAGTGGGCAATAGGCCTTTTTCCACACTATGGTGTCACTTATCTAGCCGATCACATTGACAACATTACTTATACTATGTCTGCTTTTGCTAATGAGACTATTGCAGGGTTTAAATGGCTTAAAGAGACTAGTAAATCACATAGGCTTACTCTACTAAAACATGAAATGGCATTGGATTATATTATGGCTAAGACAGGAGGACTTTGCACTACCTTAAATCTTACTGGTGATGTTTGTTTCACTTTGATTCCCGATAATACAGATAATCTTACTGGTGTTATTGATGCTTTGGAAGTAATCAGAGATGCTTTTGGTCCCTCGGCATCAGCAGGTTATAGTTTCCAAGTATGGTTAACTGATAGATTAGGACCTTGGGGAGCCATGTTGATACAATTATTGATTCCAGTTGTAATTGTGTTAGGCATAGTTCTTTGCTTTTGTACGTGTACTTTGACGTGTATGCGTGCTCTCATATACAGGTGGTTAGGTGGTGTGGTTGGTGGTGCGGTACAACAGTATGTTAAAATGCGAACTCCACCAGAAGAGTGGATTCCTCCTTACTGTGATGAAGATGATCACTAAAGTTCAGTAGTGATTGTGTCTGAAAATACAAAGACGTAAATGTGAATATAGCTTTGTGACTTCTCTGACCAGACGAATGATATTTGATTAATCCTGTGATGTACCCTGTATTGTTATGTTATGGAGAAACAATATAGGACATGTTTGTTAATCTCATACTGAATAGGGAATTGAATGTATTGAGATGAAATGTTGTTTTCAGTTATTTTTTTTGTTTTTATCTACATTGGGTATGGCTTGCTTGTAACTTTAGAAGAAATGTTTTCCTCACTGTTTAAGTGATGTACTATATAGCATAGGCTGCATTTTCATTATTTTATTTTAATCTTAGTTGTCACCTTGTGACAAAAGGGAGGAATGTAAGAAATAAAATGTATAATGTGCTTTTTTATATGGATAGTACACTCTGTTCTTGCTTTCCTTTGTCCTGGAAAGTGGAGTGTTTTTTGTCCTGCTTACTACAATGATGTAATCAGTGCTTGGATGCATGCATGATAACTATATATGGTTATGTGTGGTTTTAAGTGATTCTATAGGTGGACACGCAGTAAAAAGTCCGAACTAGTGGGTTTGGTTTTGAACCAAGTGGGTTTGGCTATGAGCCAAGATTTATAGTTTTGTTTACTTTAACCTATATAAGTGGATCCTGAACTCCGTTCTTTGTCACTTCTTTGTTGCTTGTCTGGAACACTGAACTGAACCATGCATGGCTGAATAAAGAATCCACGGAAGACTCTTGAACCTTGCTTATTCATTTTGACCCACAACGGGTGAAGTAAATTTTTGCATTTACAGTTTTGCGATTTGATTTATAAATTCAGTCATTTATTTGTCCATTTAATTAATCATTTTATGAATAGTTTTATTAAATGGCCATTTAAAAGCATTTTAATTAATGGGTTTAAAATTTTGTTTTAGTTATTTATCTTTTAATTAATTACTGATAATTGATCTACAGCACACTCGGGACTCCATACCAAGGTCCATCTCAAACTGTTCATAAAACGTGATCAAAAGCACTGTGTGTTTATCAGAAACTGTTGCCCAGCTGGCCGATCATCTCTGTTGGCAACAAAATGGACAACAAATAAGTTTTCCTTCAACCAAGAAAAGGTATTCTGGTGTAAAAGAAAAGACTAACTAAATCTGTGTCTTTGCAATTACCTTTGTAATGTAACAATATTTTAATATTGTACCGAATTCACATCTTACATGAAACTGAAACATTTCTTAGTGCTTATGACTGGGACTGGGAGTATGGGAACAAAAACACAGAGGAAAATACAACAATTAAAGAACGTCTAAAAATAGAATGAAATCATCCTGAGCTACAACTGAATATTATGTACATAAATTCCAAGGCAGTGTAAGAGAGACTGTGTGTAACTGAAAGATCACAGGTTCAATCCCTTTAACAGCCAAAGTATATCCATCTAAAGCCACATGTCCTGTTGAAGTGACCTTGAAAAGGACACTGAACCAGTCAGCTAAAGGTCTAATGTGTTTACATAAATGTCAAGGCCACAACATGAACAATGCAAGGATGGCAGGTTATATTCTAGATGGAAGTACTGACAATGAACAGCAGAAGGAGACACAGACTGATTAATCATATATATATATATATATGACATAAAAACGGGAGTACGTTTTTTTAATGATTCAGACTTTTGACCTTTTGAATTCACCGACTCAACAACAATATGAACAAATACATCCCTGCTTCATAGAAAAGGTCCCATTATGTTGGCCTCACAGGAGTTAGGCTGCAGTATCTGAAGTCTAACAATAAGATGAATAGATTTTCTAAACCAGGGGTAGAAAAAGGCATAGATCACAGGATTTAGACAGGAGTTAAAATACAACAGCCAGTCCGCAAAATATGAACCAATGATTTCAGTATCCTGGCCTGCAAGAGAGACACAGTAATATGGACAGAAACACATTAGAAACACAACTACGGCAATACCAAGAGTCCTGGCTGCTTTCATCTCAGATTTCTTAGCAGTTACAGTCACTGAACGCTGGAGTGTGACAGCCACAATGTGGGATCGCATGGCACGAGCCTGAGACACAGCCACCACAAATACTCTCATATACAGAACTATGATGACAGTAATGGGAGCAGTAAAGTTAAAAACAAGGTCAACAACTCCTGCAATGTACTTAATAACAACCACACACTCTCCAACACAGGAATTATACCTGCCTGGTTGTGTCAGGTGATCTTTTAGAATCAGACTATTATAAAAAACAGAACAGACCCAACACAGACAAACACAGATTTTAACTCTTATCTGAGTGATTTTGGTGGGGTAACACAGAGGGTCACAAATAGCCACATAGCGGTCGACTGATATGAGCACCATGTTTCCTACTGAAGTAGAGGTAATGATAAAGACCACAAAGGAAAACAAAGCACACATGAAGTCCCCCAGAAACCAGCAGGCCTCTATGAATAAGATTTTAACCGGCATCAGCAGGAGGCCCACAAGGAGGTCTGAGACAGCCAGGGAGAGGAGGAGGAGGTTGGTGGGGGTGTGGAGCTGCCTGGAGTGGGAGAATATTATCATTTATTTTCATCATCAATAGTATCTTGGCTGTTGAAAAAAGTAGTTATAGTATTACTTGCAGTAGTTGAAGTAGTAGTAAAATAATATACTCATCAAAGGACTAGATGTGACGACTTCTATGAACTAGCCCAAAGCCATTTCTTCTTGCATGTCTAACTGTTCATATTTAGAAATATAAACATATTTTAGGCTATGCTGAGAAGTATATCTCTACCTGAAGTGGGAGATGGAGATGATGACCAGCAGGTTGAGAGCCACAGTGAGCAGAGAGATGGAGGACAGCAGGATGTAGAGGAACATGCCCTTGGAGCGAAGATGCTTCTGCTTCCTGCAGGAAGTGTTGAGGAGCTGTGGAAAGCAGAGTTCACCTCCTTCCAGGGTCTCCATCATCAGAGAGAGAGGAGGAGAGGAGAAGCTGCTGAGGTCTGGCAGCTTTCTGACCAAAGCTCTCTATCATACAGCTGATTTATCTCTCTCTTCTCTGTTTGTCACTCCCTTCCTCCCTCCCTCTCTCATTCTCTCTTTCTTGGAGACTGCCTCCCTCCCTCGCTGTTTGCATCATCCTCTTCATCTCAATCGTCATCACTTTTTCTGCTGCCTTCCTCCTCTTTTCCCAATCCCTCCTTCCTCCCTACTCATCTTTTCTCTCTCCCATTTCAGCCACTCCTCCCATCTGACTTCTCTTTCTCTTCCCTTCTCTCTGATTCCTCTTCATCTCTCCTCTCCTCATTTCCCCCTCCTCCCTTTCCAACTCTGATGTAACAGGTTGTTTTCATACTAATGTGGATGACAGAATAATAATGGGAATTATTATTATAGTCAAGAATGTGCAGTCTTATTCCTCACTGTCTAGTCTGGGGGAAAGGAAACTAAACTTCTATAGCTGGCAGGGACTTCCGTTGCCATGCAGAATACATACAGGATTTGGACTTCGATATATCAGGGACATTTAATGCACATTCAGTCCCTTTCTTTATAGAACTACAATGCATTTCTACATTACTATTTTGCCAGTGCATGTACACAACCAATCCCCCCCATACCCAGCTCATTGCTATTCCCTGGCTACTACCCATTAGTATGATTGGTCATGATGTGTACCGTTGGGCTAGTTTCCATATAAACTGACTTACGGCAGACAGATTAGTTGGTGATGCTATTTTTGTGGGTCCAATTAAACTCAGAAATGGGGTTTGCAGACTGCTCATGATGAGATGGCCATTTGGGTGTTAAGAAAATGTATGATAGGGATCTATGTCATTTCTACTGGCCCTGGCTCAAAAAGGACATATCATCTTACTTCAAAACGTGTCATACTTGCCAACTCACCGGTAAACCTAACCACTCCATGAAGCCTTCCCCCTTGTATCCTATAGCAGCAGTTAGTCAACCCTTCGAACGTTTGCTCATTGATTGTGTTGGCCCTTTGCCAAAGTCTAAAGCGAGTAGCATGTACCTGTTGACTGTGAGGGAGGGAACAAATATTACCTCACACTCGTTTGCAGAAATTTAGAAACAACTCTGTGTTAAACATGCACAATCTACTGCTTACCTGTTACGGCTAGGCAAGTGAACCCAAGTGCAGACACAGAGACAAGAGGCAATGAGCACAGTTCAAAAGAGAGTTTATTCACTGGGCTGGTAACTGGAAGCTGGAGTGAGGGCCTGGGCAGGCAGTCAGAAACCTGGAGCTGAGGATTGGCATGAAGCTGGGCCAAGGCAGGACAGGGAAATTGCAGAGGAGAGCCAGGCAGAGCGGGCTCCAAAGAGCGGGGAGCCGAACTGATCCGACGAGGGACGCAGGCGAGGCAGGAAGACTGGGGATAGAGGCTGGAGTCTGGCTGGCAGGCTGAATGGTAGCTGAGTCTTTGGAAGAACAAAGTGTATGATCCGGCGGAGAGTGGATGGCAAATTGGGGATAATATACTGTGGGCTGATGAGCTGATGGAAAGCAGGTGAGCAGACTGGAGATGAGCAGATTACAGGCAGGTGTGCAAGAAGAGCTTGAGCTGGGAGTCAGGAGAACGAGGGGAGACCATGCCCACACACAACAAGACAGAAAGAGAGAGACAGACAAAAGAGCACTGGGAACACAGGGAAAAGGAAACACAAGGAAAACACAAGGGCTAGGCAGGGATCATGACATTACCATGCACAAAGTCAGGGAACTATCGAGCGTTTCCATCAAACCCTGAAATCACTGCTTTGTGCTTATTGTACCAAACTTAACCATGATTGGGACGAAGGGTTGCCCTGGTTGATGTTGGCCGGCTAGAAAGGTGACGCAAGAAAGTACTGGCTTTAGTCCAAATGATGTCGTGTTTGGACCAAGCGGCCAAAACCACGGGTAAATTTTGAAGCCAATAAGGAAGTGGCTGAAAGCTGCACTTCCTCTAACGTCCACTAGGGTCGGCTCTAAAGACTCTAAATCCCGCCCAACTCCATTCAAGTCAACCACAGCCCAACTTCTAACTCAAAATATGAAGTCAATAAAGTTTTTTTGACAAGAGATTATGGTCTCAGTAGCTAATTTTAATTCTGCTAATATGTGTCCGTATGGCGATTTTCAAAATAATTGCATCATTAACAGGATATAACGGTTATAAAATGGGGTAGTTTCACGAGTGATTGACAGGTCGCCTGTCCAGTGAACGCGCAGGTCGCCAATCACTGACCAATAGCAGGTGGCGCTGCGGCTCTATGGGAAATCCCCGGCTTCGCTCTGGCTGCTCCGGCTCCAAAAAATGTCAAAATGGCAGTGCTCGTAGACCCCAAGTTTTGGCTTCAAAACGGCCCTTCAGAAACGTATGGATGACGTCACACTCACTACGTCCACCTTTTTTTACAGTCTATGGTTTGGACACACCGTACGTGATCCATTGGCTGTGTGACAGGATGACTGGAAAACACGTACACCATCAATAAATTTGATAGACTATGTTAATGGTTTCAAAAGGCGGCTATATGAAGCTGGTAAATGGATAAAAGAAACTTGCAGGCCTTACAGAAGAAGATGAAACATCTATCCGACCGCCAAGCAGAAAAACTTGTTTTTTAGTTTGGGTGATCAAGTGTTGGCACTTCTACCTTTGGTGGGTTCTCCTTTTCAGGAGAGGTTTGTGGGGCCTTACTCTGTTCTCCAACAAGTTTCTGACCAGAATGACATGATTTCTACTCCGGATTGGTGGAGATCTACACAACTATGCCATGTCAATTTGCTGAATCCTTTTTTTTTCCCATTCCTGTGTGGTTCTATAGGGGAAGTAAAGCCAGTGGCGGTGGCGGCCTCAATGGAAGCATCATCTCCTCTGGACCTGGTGGCAGAAGGTGACAAAGGGGACGTAAACACCCCAGATGACTGCATTATGCAGGGTCGACTCAAGAATTCTGAGTCGCTTAGAAAATAGGACTTGTTCCTTGGCCATTTGTCGGTGTCCACACCTTTAGGCCATGCACAGATTTTCTCAAGGCAAATAAGATCACAAAGCTGTTCTCTTATCCGCTTCCTCGTGTGGAGGGATTGTATTCATCAGGTTGGTTCTGCGCAATTTGTCAGCAAGTTTGACCTTCTGATAGGTTACTGGCAGGTCCCCTTGTCCAAACGTGCTTGAGACATTGTTGCATTTATAATACCTTCAGGTCTGTATTCTGAAACCATCATGCCGTTTGGTTTGCGTAATGCACCAGCCACTTTTTAACACTTGATGAATTGGGTGGTTGTTGGTTTGGAGGGATGTGCAGTGTATATGATAAGATAAGATATCACTTTATTAATCCCCTTAGGAAAATTCAGGGTGTATCAGTATGTAGATGATGTCGTCATCTACAGCGACACGTGGGAAGACCACTTGCAGCGCATCCAAGCTCTGTTTGACCATCTTGCATGGGCACGCCTAACAGTAAACCTGGTGAAATGTGAGTTTGCCAGTGCTACGTGACTTACCTAGGTAAAGTTGTTGATCAGGGTCAGGTTTGTCCTGTGAGAGCCAAAGTCATGACTATTGACCAGTTCCACTCCAACCACCAAAAAAGAACTCATGCGTTTTGGCTTCTCCACATATGGGTGACCCCTTTAAGTTGCAGGTGGATGCAAGCAAGCCGGAGCAGTGTTGTTGCAGACTGGTGCTGAAGGAATCGACCATCCAGTCAGTTTCTTTTCGTGCAAGTTCAATTCCTATCAGTTGAACTACGCCATTGTGGAAAAAGGCACTGGCTCTGATTTGGGCCCTACAGAACTTTGAGGTCTATATAGGGGGTGGAGTAGAACCACTAGTGGTATATACAGACCATAACCCACATACTTCCAAATCCAAATCAGTGCCTTATGCGATGGTGTCTTTTCCTTCAGCCATTTCACTTGGACATACGCCATAAATAAGGTTCAGAGAATGTCTTGGCTGATGCATTGTCCAGGGCATTGCTGCCTTGAAGTTCTTTTCTGTCTGTCCTGTTCTGTCTTGTTTTCTTTGGCCTGTTCTCCCCTATTCTCTTCTCTTAATTTGCTTCTTATAGGTACCAAAGTTGCTGAGTTGGGAAATGGTGGAGCAGGTTGAAGGGAGCGACGCTGGACTGGTAGTGGGACGGCCCACCCATCTGTCTGCCTGGTTTTTCTTCTTTGCCTGTGTTTGTTCTTCTCTACAGGAGCTAGGTAGACAGAGCTGGGTGGGTTGTCAGAGCAAACTGGGTGCACCTGGGAAATAGGAGTGGCTCAAGAGTATAGAAGGCCTGCTACCTTAGGCCTCAGTCTCATTCTGGGCAGCCTCGACCACCTCCTCATGGTTAGCACTTTACCTTTCGGTTGATTCCTTGGTTTTCACACTATACACTTACACTCCACTTTCCATTCATCCACTCATGCATTACACTACTGATTCTCCAAATCATCACTCTCCTTTACTTAGTTGAATAAATGAATTAGAATTTTGAAATTGTGTGCCGACTCTCTCATTTGTTACACTATCTAGTAAAGCCTTCTATGTGTGGGCCAGGCACTAGCCGCTGTGTGACCATTCCCTTACCAGGTACCTCTGACCAAGTAAAGTTGTACCACTGAGGACATCAGTTGTACCACTGATACTCTATGGGTGCCCCACCCAGGAGCTGCACTGCCCGCAAGGGACCTAACCACCGCTCCCACACTCCCCTTTAGCAGCTCCTGGCTGGAGCACCCATGGAGTGGTTGGTGGACATTCTGGGCCTGTTTCCCTGCACAGATTCCGGTAACTGCTGTGTACTAATAGTAATACAGTTCATGGCATAGGTTAGAAGCAGCAGGTGGCCAATGGGAGATCCTGACACATCTCTGCAGATTCTCCTGTGTATTATTATTAGCATGGCACTCTCGATATGTGTGGTTAGGGTTAGGGTTAGAGTTCGGGTTAAAGCGTTTATGTAATGGAAGAGGAATAGGAAAATGAATAAACAAATGAAAAAACGAAAGGATAAATGTAAATGTCTTTTTAAAAGCCATTTTGCAAATTAAATGATAAATTAAGTGATTATTTATGGATTACAGAAACGTATATGTAATAAGGGTGGATGGTCACTAAATTTGCAGTGGAACTTGACAAATTGACCACCAACCGATAATCATATCCCAAGTTCTTTTCACGAGAGGTGAGCGGTGCTTAGTAACCCAGGACAAGGGGAGTTAGCGCATAAACGTATGTTTATTACAAATATAACAAATAAAAAACAAGGCCTTGGAATTGTTAAAACCCAAAACGGGATAAAAGATAAAAGTCTGTAAAATGTTCCAAAAATGCAAGAGGCTAAAAGATTAACACATAAAAGTTCTTAAAACGTTCCCAAATGTCTAAAAGCATGTAAGCGAGGCCAGCCTAGAAGAGTCGAGGGTATTGCCGTCTCTACGTGTGCGAAACTCTACCGTATGCAGCCTCTCGACGCTGTCACCTGTCAGCCGCTTCTCTTAGCGCCCAATTCCGCCGCCGACTCCAGTGGGTCCGGGACGCCAATGACTCCTTGTGCGTCGGTCTCAGCCCTCTCTTCCGGCTTATCTGGAAAGCAGTTCAAGTAAGACCCCCCCTCCGCTGCCCCACTGGCCCACGGAGCCAGCATGAGGCTGTTGATTGGCCAGTCCGGTTGGCCATCAATGGCAATGTCCCACTGCCTCATCAGTTTGTATTGGGGTCAGCTGTGTCTGTCCAAACTCAATCCAAAAAACATAACAAAACAAAACATTACATGCAACTAAACACTGCAACTTAAGAAACGCCGCAACTCAAAATATAACATGCAAATAAATTAACAAAACACTCCAAACCACAGCAACCCAAAATATAACGCATAAAAAGTAAGGAGCCATAGCATGACATATATAATAATTATTAATTGATTATTATTTAAAAAATAATTTGTTTAATAAATGTAATTAATTGACACATTTTAATTAGTAATTTAATAAATTGTTTGACTTATTTCTCTTATGATTAGTCAATTATTTTGATTAGTCAATTATATTAAATTACTTCAATGAGAGCTCTGCGGCTATTAATGTGTGTACCTTCGTATCAATTGTTTACCTCATTTAAGTGCAGTAAATAAAAAGTAATATTGCCGCCTTCTGCTTTTTGTATTTGAAAAGGAATGTGCGATATGCATTTTTTCCATGGCGCAGCCTGACTCAGGTCAGTCAGTCAGGTAACGCTTAGTGAGATGATGCGCTTCGTCAGATGGCCTCTAGAGGGCGTCTTTGACTGTGAGATGCAGCGTTTCCCATACAAAGGCACAAAATCAAGTTGGTCAGTGTATAGAAATTGATCTAAATCGATCTCTGATGCGCGCATCACGTCATGTTTGTCATTTGGAGATGCGCAGACCAGCAGCATTGTACTCAATCCATAGAGTCTGCCGGTGTGAAAACAAAAGTAAAACTTAACATTACACAATTTGCTCAAAACTCGCCTGTGTTAGTAATGGATTTGTAGACAGTAACACATCTAGGTAACGTTATTACCTTGTGGTATTTCAGTAACGTTATGGAACTAGGTAATTGAACCATGTCGCAGTGCTTCAGTGCATAGAATTGAACATGCGCCATGGGTCAGTGCAGGATCTGTGCTTGTTCCTTTTTGCTTTTAGTTTGTCAATACAGAAAAGGAGTAAGTGTTGCGGAGGTGTAGACAGGACAGGCTCTGACTTCTGGACACAACGCACCTCAATTTCAGAGTTAGTGTTTGTCCGTTTGAACCAAGTTGTTAAACAGTAATTAACATCTTTCTTCCTGTCTGAACAGAGCATGGCAGAGACGAGGGAGGCAATTAAACCTGTAGGTTTGAATAAATAACGTTAAAGCTATTGTATTCAAATTGTATTCAACCCACTGGAGGGATAAAAAAAAGAAAAAAATAATAAAAAAAACCTTATTCTGATGTAACTGTGGTCTGTCAAGTAGGCTACATTTTTACATTTACATTAAAAAGCTAGCTGTGAAGCTTAAAAAACTTAATAGCATGGTTTTAACGTTATTTATTAAAACCTACAGGTTTAATTTAACAACTTGGTTCAAACAGACAAACACTAACGCTTTTACTCTGAAATTGAGGTCCGTCCTGTCCGGAAGACAGAGCCTGTCCTGTCCACACCTCTGTAACACTTAACTCCTCTTCTGTATTGACAAACTAAAAGCAAAAAGGAAAAACTTTTCTGTGGTGTCAACCCAAATGCAAAAGGCAAAAGGCGGCTAAATCGCTTTTTTATTTATTGCACTTAAATGAGTAAAACAAGTGATACCAAGGTACATGCATTCTAATGGTAAACCTGGTCGAAAAATGAATTGTGAAAAGGAAAAAGAATACGAAACTGAATAAGCAAATGAACAAATGAAAGGCAAATTTTAAATGTCTTTTTAGAAAGCGTTTTGCGATTTGATTTATAAATTCAGTCATTTATTTGTCCATTTAATTAATCATTTTATGAATAGTTTTATTAAATGGCCATTTAAAAGCATTTTAATTAATGGGTTTAAAATTTTGTTTTAGTTATTTATCTTTTAATTAATTACTGATAATTGATCTACAGCACACTCGGGACTCCATACCAAGGTCCATCTCAAACTGTTCATAAAACGTGATCAAAAGCACTGTGTGTTTATCAGAAACTGTTGCCCAGCTGGCCGATCATCTCTGTTGGCAACAAAATGGACAACAAATAAGTTTTCCTTCAACCAAGAAAAGGTATTCTGGTGTAAAAGAAAAGACTAACTAAATCTGTGTCTTTGCAATTACCTTTGTAATGTAACAATATTTTAATATTGTACCGAATTCACATCTTACATGAAACTGAAACATTTCTTAGTGCTTATGACTGGGACTGGGAGTATGGGAACAAAAACACAGAGGAAAATACAACAATTAAAGAACGTCTAAAAATAGAATGAAATCATCCTGAGCTACAACTGAATATTATGTACATAAATTCCAAGGCAGTGTAAGAGAGACTGTGTGTAACTGAAAGATCACAGGTTCAATCCCTTTAACAGCCAAAGTATATCCATCTAAAGCCACATGTCCTGTTGAAGTGACCTTGAAAAGGACACTGAACCAGTCAGCTAAAGGTCTAATGTGTTTACATAAATGTCAAGGCCACAACATGAACAATGCAAGGATGGCAGGTTATATTCTAGATGGAAGTACTGACAATGAACAGCAGAAGGAGACACAGACTGATTAATCATATATATATATATATGACATAAAAACGGGAGTAAGTTTTTTTAATGATTCAGACTTTTGACCTTTTGAATTCACCGACTCAACAACAATATGAACAAATACATCCCTGCTTCATAGAAAAGGTCCCATTATGTTGGCCTCACAGGAGTTAGGCTGCAGTATCTGAAGTCTAACAATAACATTAATAGATTTTCTAAACCAGGGGTAGAAAAAGGCATAGATCACAGGATTTAGACAGGAGTTAAAATACAACAGCCAGTCCGCAAAATATGAACCAATGATTTCAGTATCCTGGCCTGCAAGAGAGACACAGTAATATGGACAGAAACATATTAGAAACACAACTACAGCAATACCAAGAGTCCTGGCTGCTTTCATTTCAGATTTCTTAGCAGTTACAGTCACTGAACGCTGGAGTGTGACAGCCACAATGTGGGATCGCATGGCACGAGCCTGAGACACAGCCACCACAAATACTCTCATATACAGAACTATGATGACAGTAATGGGAGCAATAAAAGTGACAACAAGGTCAACAACTCCTACAATGGAGTTACTTACCATTACACACTCTCCAACGCAGGAATTATGGCTGCCTGGATGCCTCAGTAAATCCTTTAGAAAGAGACTGCCAAAGAAAGCAGGACAGACCCAACACAGACAAACACAGATTTTAACTCTTGTCTGAGTGATTTTGGTGGGGTAACACAGAGGGTCACAAATAGCCACATAGCGGTCGACTGATATGAGCACCATGTTTCCTACTGAAGCAGAGGTAATGATAAGGGCCACAAAGGGAGACAAAGCACACATGAAGTCCCCCAGAAACCAGCAGGCCTCTATGAGGAGGATTTCAGCCGGCATCAGCAGGAGGCCCACAAGGAGGTCTGAGACAGCCAGGGAGAGGAGGATGAGGTTGGTGGGGGTGTGGAGCTGCCTGGAGTGGGAGAATATCATTGTTTAACATATTGTTATCATCAATAGTATCTTGGCTGTTGAAAAAAATCATTATAGTATTACTTGCAGTAGTAGGAGTAGTAGTACAATAATATACTCATCAAAGGACTAGATGTGACAACTTCTATGAACTAACCCAAAGCCATTTCTTCTGGCATGTCTAACTGTTCATGTTTAGAAATATACACATATTTTAGGCTATGCTGAGAAGTATATCTCTACCTGAAGTGGGAGATGGAGATGATGACCAGCAGGTTGAGAGACACGGTGAGCAGAGAGATGGAGGACAGCAGAATGTAGAGGAGCATGGCCTTGAAGAGAGGATGCTTCTGCTTCCTGCAGGAAGTGTTGAGGAGCTGTGGAAAGCAGAGTTCACCTCCTTCCAGGGTCTCCATCATCAGAGAGAGAGGAGGAGAGGAGAAGCTGCTGAGGTCTGGCAGCTTTCTGACCAAAGCTCTCTATCATACAGCTGATTTATCTCTCTATTCTCTTCCTCCCCCCCTCCCGCTCTCATTCTCTCTTTCTTGGAGACTGATGTCCCTCCTTCCTTCCTCCCTCGCTATTTGCACCATCCTCTTCATCTAAATTGTCATCACTTTTTCTGCTGCCTTCCTCCTCTCTTCCCAATCCCTCCTTCCTCCCTACTCATCTTTTCGCTCTCCCATTTCAGCCACTCCTCCCATCTGACTTCTCTTTCTCTTCCCTTCTTTTTTCTGCTTCCTCTTCATCTCTCCTCTCCTCATTTCCCCCTCCTCCCTTTCCAACTCTGATGTTTCATACTAATGTGGATGACAGAATAATAATGGAAATTATTATTATAGTCAGGAATGTGCAGTCCTATTCCTCACTGTCTAGTCTGGGGGAAAGGAAACTAAACTTCTATAGCTGGCAGGGACTTCTGTTGCCATGCAGAATACATACAGGATTTGGACTTCGATATATCAGGAACATGTACTGCACATTCAGTCCCTTTCTTTATAGAACTACAGTGCATTTGTTTGGAAACGGTTTCCCTACGTTACTATTTTGCCAGTGAATGTGTCACAAAAGCAATGTCAAAGAGAGGAAATGGAGAAAATCGCAGCGCCCTAACGATTTCGCTGCCTACCACCTTCTCCTCTCCAACTTCACCTCTGCTGTGTCAACAGCAAAGACTTCCTTCTTCATTACTGAAATCCAGTCTTCTGCCTCTGACCCCAGTAAACTGTTTTCTACCTTCTCCTCCCTCCTCAACCCACCCTCCCCTCCCCCTCCCTCTTCCCTCTCAGCTGATGATTTTGTCACCTACTTTGCTAAGAAGGTGGATGACATCAGCTGTTCCTTCCATCATCTGGCCACTAACAACACTGTTCCTTACTCCAAACCTGCTTCTCTGCCCCTTGTCTCTGGGCTTGCTTCCTTCTCTCCCCTCTCTCCAGAAGATGTCCTCACACTTGTCAGGTCTAACCGAGCCATCACCTGCCCCCTTGATCCTCTCCCTTCCACTCTTCTCCAAACCATCTCCACCGACATCACTCCCTTCCTCACTGCCCTTATCAACTCCTCCCTGTCCTCAGGTTTTGCTCCTGATGCTCTACAGACTGCCAGAGTCAAGCCTCTTCTTAAGAAACCCTCCCTTGACCCTGCTGCTATCCAGAACTACAGACCTGTATCTCTTTTCTCCTTTCTATCCAAAACCCTTCAGCGAGCAGTTTCCAACCAACTCTCTCTCTATCTCTCCCAGAATGACCTCCTGGGCCCTCTTCAATCCGGTTTCAAGGCTTCCCACTCTACTGAGACTGCACTCCCTGCTGTCACAGAGGCCTGCACACTGCCAGGGCTTCATCCCTCTCCTCTGTGCTTGTCCTCCTTGACTTGTCTGCTGCTTTTGATACTGTTGACCACCAAATCCTTCTCTCCATCCTATCTGAACTGGGAATCACTGGATCTGCACACTCCTGGTTCGCATCCTATCTGTCTAACCGCTCTTCCCAGGTCTCATGGAGGGGATCTCTGTCCAGATCCTGCACTCTTAACACCGGTGTCCCTCAGGGCTCAGTCCTGGGGCCCATGCTATTCTCTCTCTATACTAAATCCCTCGGCCATGTGATCTCCTCTCATGGCTTCTCCTATCACTGTTATGCTGACGACACTCAACTCTACCTCTTCTTCCCCCCCCTCAGATACACAAATTGATGGACGCATCTCCGCATGTCTCAAAGACATCAGTGCTCGGATGTCTGTGCACCACCTCAAGCTCAATCTTGACAAGACGGAGCTACTCTTTCTCCCAGGGAAAGACTACCCTCACACAGACCTCTCCTTCTCCATTGACAACACCAATGTGTTGCCTGGACAGTGTGTTGCCTGCTCTGCCTACATTGCAGCGACAACCCACTCCTGTAGGTTCTCCCTCTATAATATCTGCAAAATTTGCCCGTTCCTTACGAGGGAAGCGGCACAACTCCTGGTCCAGGCACTTGTCATCTCCCGCCTGGACTACTGCAACGTTCTTCTGGCCGGGCTACCTGCCCCTGCCATCAGACCTTTACAGCGCATTCAGAACACTGCAGTCCATCTGGTGTTCAACCAACCAAAATTCTCTCACGTCACTCCCCTCTTCCGGTCGCTTGACTGGCTTCCCATCTCTGCACGCATCAAATTCAAGACACTGGTACTCGCCTAGAGAGCAGTACATCAGACTGCCCCTCCCGATCTGCAATCTCTGGTCAGGTTCAAAACCCCGCCTCGTTCCCTCCGCTCCTCCACCCTTGCAGGTTGCCTCGCCCCTCCATCGCTACGTGGGCTCAGAAGTCGCTCATCCCGGTCACAACTCTTCTCATCCCTAGCGCCACAACGGTGGAATGAGCTCCCCCCTTCTGTCAGAACGGCCGAATCTTTGCCCATCTTTTGGCGGAGACTAAAGACACATCTCTTCAGGTTACACCTGGACTCCTCTTGAACTAACCTACGGTATCTTCTTACCCTTCTTTAAATGAAAAAATGCATATATCAAAAGCGCATATCTTGCCATATGTCATCAGAGGGTGCTCTGCAGCTGCTGAACTCACACGCCTCAAGTGAAAAGGTAGTGTTCAATTTCTATAGATTCTATAGATAGATAAATGTAACCCATGACATAGGCGGTTCTACTGTTCCATATGGAGTTGCATTACTTAACGTGGCCAGGAATGGCACATATTGCAGCATACTCATTTTGGTGGCTGCTTTGGGGGGTTATGTGCTCCCTGATTAAATCTAATGCATGTGCAGCAGCGAGCTATTAAGCAGATCTATTCTGCCAAAATGTATTGTTGCCACAACTATTTAGGAATATTATGAATATCATATGTGAATTGTCCTGATTGAATGGGCTGTTGGTCTTCAGCAGCTTACCATTGGTCTGCTGCTGCATCTTTTAGTTTGTCAATACAGAAGAGGAGTTAAGTGTTGCGGAGGTGTGGACAGGACAGGCTCTGTCTTCCGGACAGGACGGACCTCAATTTCAGAGTAAAAGCGTTAGTGTTTGTCTGTTTGAACCAAGTTGTTAAATTAAACCTGTAGGTTTGAACGTTAAAGCTATGCTATTACGTTTTTTAAGCTTCACAGCTTGCTTTTTAATGTAAATGTAAAAATGTAGCCTACTTGACAGACCACAGTTACATCAGAATAAGATTTTTTAAAATTTTTTAATTCATTTTTTTATTTCTCCAGTGGGTTGAATACAATTTGAATAGCTTTAACGTTATTTTATCAAACCTACAGGTTTAATTGCCTCCCTCGTCTCTGCCATGCTCTGCTCAGACAGGAAGAAAGATGTTAATTACTGTTTAACAACTTGGTTCAAACGGACAAACACTAACTCTGAAATTGAGGTGCGTTGTGTCCAGAAGTCAGAGCCTGTCCTGTCTACACCTCCGCAACACTTACTCATTTTCTGTATTGACAAACTAAAAGCAAAAAGAAACAAGCACAGATCCTGCACAGACCCATGGCGCGTGTGTTCAATTCTATGCACTGAAGCACTGCAACATGGTTCAATTACCTAGTTCCATAACGTTACTGAAATACCACAAGGTCATAACGTTACCTAGATGTGTTACTGTCTACAAATCCATTACTAACACAGGCGAGTTTTGAGCAAATTGTGTAATGTTAAGTTTCACTTTTGTTTTCACACCGGCAGACTCTATGGATTGAGTACAATGCTGCTGGTCTGCGCATCTCCAAATGACAAACATGACGTGATGCGCGCATCAGAGATCGATTTAGATCAATTTCTATACACTGACCAACTTGATTTTGTGCCTTTGTATGGGAAACGCTGCATCTCACAGTCAAAGACGCCTTCTAGAGGCCATCTGACGAAGAGCATCATCTCACTAAGCGTTACCTGACTGACTGACCTGAATTTGACCCGTGATGACCACGGCTGCGCCATGGAAAAAATGCACATCGCTCATTCCTTTTCAAACACAAAAAGCAGAAAGCGGCAATATTACTTTTTATTTACTGCACTTAAATGAGGTAAACAATTGATACGAAGGTACACGCATTAATAGCCGGAGAGCTCTCACTGAAGTAATTTAATATAATTGACTAATCAAAATAATTGACTAATCATAAGAGAAATAAGTCAAACAATTTATTAAATTACTAATTAAAATGTGTCAATTGTTACATTTATTAAACAAATTATTTTTTAAATAATAATCAATTAATAATTACTATATATGTTTCTGTAATCCATAATCACTTAATTTATAATTTAATTTGCAAAATGGCTTTTAAAAAGACATTTACATTTATCCTTTTGTTTTTTCATTTGCTTATTCATTTTCCTATTCTTCTTCCATTACATAAATGCTTTAACCC
Source organism: Centroberyx gerrardi (assembly GCF_048128805.1). Classification (NCBI taxonomy): domain Eukaryota; kingdom Metazoa; phylum Chordata; class Actinopteri; order Beryciformes; family Berycidae; genus Centroberyx; species Centroberyx gerrardi. The sequence goes on along the minus strand of NC_136006.1, from coordinate 2,208,800 downwards.
TAACTCTAACCCTAACCCTAACCACACATCGAGAGTGCTATGCTAATAATAATACAGGAGAGAATCTGCAGAGATGTGTCAGGATCTCCCATTGGCCACCTGCTGCTGCTAACCTATGACATGAACTGTATTACTATTAGTACACAGCAGTGGGGAGTGTGGGAGTGGTGGTTAGGTCCCTTGCGGGCAGTGCAGCTCCTGGCTGGGGCACCCATGTAGTATCAGTGGTACAAGTGATGCCCTCAGTGGTACAACTTTCCTTGGTCAGAGGTACCTGGTAAGGGAATGGTCACACAGCGGCTAGTGCTTGGCCCACACATAGAAGGCTTTAGTAGATAGTGTAACAAATGAGAGAGTCTGCACACAATTTCAAAATTCTAATTCATTTATTCAACTAAGTAACGGAGAGTGATGATTTGGAGAATCAGTAGTGTAATGCATGAGTGGATGAATGGAAAGTGGAGTGTAAGTGTTGTATAGTGTGAAAACCAAGGAGTCAAACGAAAGGTAAAGTGCTAACCATGAGGAGGTGGTCGAGGCTGCCCAGAATGAGACTGAGATAAACCCCACTCTGTCTACCTGGCTCCTGTAGAGAAGAACAAACACAGGCAAAGAAGAAAAACCAGGCAGACAGATGGGTGGACCGTCCCACTTCCAGTCCAGCATCGCTCCCTTCAACCCGCTCCACCATCTCCCAACTCAGCAACTTTGGTACCTATAAGAAGCAAATTAAGAGAAGAAAATAGGGGAGAACAGGCCAAAGAAAACAAGACAGAACAGGACAGACAGAAAAGAACTTCAAGGCAGCAATGCCCTGGACAATGCATCAGCCAAGACATTCTCTGAACCTTATTTATGGCGTATGTCCAAGTGAAATGGCTGAAGGAAAAGACACCATCGCATAAGGCACTGATTTGGATTTGGAAGTATGTGGGTTATGATCTGTATATACCACTAGTGGTTCTACTCCACCCCCTATATAGACCTCAAAGTTCTGTAGGGCCCAAATCAGAGATAGTGCCTTTTTCCACAATTGCGTAGTTCAACTGATAGGAATTGAACTTGCACGAAAAGAAACTGACTGGATGGTCGATTCCTTCAGCACCAGTCTGCAACAACACCGCTCCAGCTTGCTTGCATCCACCTGCAACTTAAAGGGGTCACCCATATGTGGAGAAGCCAAAACGCATGAGTTCTTTTTTGGTGGTTGGAGTGGAACTGGTCAATAGTCATGACTTTGGCTCTCACAGGACAAACCTGAGCCTGACCAACAACTTTACCTAGGTAAGTCATGTAGCACTGGCAAACTCACACTTCACCAGGTTTACTGTAAGGCGTGCCCATGCAAGACAGTCAAACAGAGCTTGGATGCGCTGCAAGTGGTCTTCCCACGTGTCGCTGTAGATGACGACATCATCTACATACTGATAAACCCTGAATTTCCCCAAGGGGATTAATAAAGTGCTATCTTATCTTATCTTATCTTATACACTGCACATCCCTCCAAACCAACAACCACCCAATTCATCAAGTGTTAAAAAGTGGCTGGTGCATTACGCAAACCAAACGGCATGATGATGTAAGAATACAGACCTGAAGGTATTATAAATGCAACAATGTCTCAAGCACGTTTGGACAAGGGGACCTGCCAGTAACCTATCAGAAGGTCAAACTTGCTGACAAATTGCGCAGAACCAACCTGATGAATACAATCCCTCCACACGAGGAAGCGGATAAGAGAACAGCTTTGTGATCTTATTTACCTTGAGAAAATCTGTGCATGGCCTAAAGGTGTGGACACCGACAAATGGCCAAGCAACAAGTCCTATTTTCTAAGCGACTCAGAATTCTTGAGTCGACCCTGCATAATGCAGTCATCTGGGGTGTTTACGTCCCCTTTGTCACCTTCTGCCACCAGGTCCAGAGGAGATGATGCTTCCACTGAGACTGCCACTGCTACTGGCTTTACCTCCCCTATAGAACCACACAGGAATGGGGAAAAAAAGGTTTCAGCAAATTGACATGGCATAGTTGTGTAGATCTCCACCAATCCGGAGTAGAAATTATATAATTCTGGTCAGAAACTTGTTGGAGAACAGAGTAAGGCCCCACAAACCTCGCCTGAAAAGGAGAACCCACCAAAGGTAGAAGTGCCAACACTTGATCACCCAAACTAAAAACAAGTTTTTCTGTTTGGCGGTCGGACAGATGTTTCATCTTCTTCTGTAGGGCCTGCAAGTTTCTTTTATCCACTTACCAGCTTCATATAGCCGCCTTTTGAAACAATTAACATAGTCTATCAAATTTATTGGTGGTGTAGGTGTTTTCCAGTCATCCTGTCACACAGCCAATGGATCACGTACGGTGTGTCCAAACCATAGACTGTAAAAAAAGATGGACGTAGTGAGTGTGACATCACCCATACGTTTCTGAAGGGCCGTTTTGAAGCCAAAAATTGGGGTCTACGAGCGCCGCCATGTTGGCATTTTTTGGAGCCGGAGCAGCCAGAGCGAAGCCGGGGATAGAGCCGCAGCGCCGCCTGCTATTGGTCAGTGATCGGCGACCTGCGCGATCACTGGACAGGCGACCTGTCAATCACTTGTGAAACTACCCCGTTTTATAACCGTTATATCCCGTTAATGATGCAATTATTTTGAAAATCGCCATACGGACACATATTAGAAGAATTTAAATTAGCTACTAAGACCATAATCTCTTGTCAAAAAAACTTTATTGACTTTATATTTTGAGTTAGAAGTTGGGCTGTGGTTGACTTGAATGGAGTTGGGCGGGATTTAGAGTCTTTTTGGAGCCGACTCTAGTGGACGTTAGAGGAAGTGCAGCTTTCAGCACTTCCTTATTGGCTTCAAAATTTACCCGTGGTTTTGGCCGCTTGGTCTAAACACGACATCATTTGGGCTAAAGCCAGTACTTTCTTGCGTCACCTCTCTAGCCGGCCAACATCAACCAGGGCAACTCTTCGTCCCAATCATGGTTAAGTTTGGTACAATAAGCACGAAGCAGTGATTTCAGGGTTTGATGGAAACGCTCGATAGTTCCCTGACTTTGTGCATGGTAATGTCATGAGCCCTGCCTAGCCCTTGTGTTTTCCTTGTGTTTCCTTTTCCCTGTGTTCCCAGTGCTCTTTTGTCTGTCTCTCTCTTTCTGTCTTGTTGTGTGTGGGCATGGTCTCCCCTCGTTCTCCTGACTCCCAGCTCAAGCTCTTCTTGCACACCTGCCTGTAATCTGCTCATCTCCAGTCTGCTCACCTGCTTTCCATCAGCTCATCAGCCACAGTATATTATCCCCAGTTTGCCATCCACTCTCCGCCGGATCATACACTTTGTTCTTCCAAAGACTCAGCTACCATTGAGCCTGCCAGCCAGACTCCAGCCTCTATCCCCAGTCTTCCTGCCTCGCCTGCTTCCCTCGTCGGATCAGTTCGGCTCCCCGCTCTTTGGAGCCCGCTCTGCCTGGCTCTCCTCTGCACTTTCCCTGTCCTGCCTTGGCCCAGCTTCATGCCAATCCTCAGCTCCAGGTTTCTGACTGCCTGCCCAGGCCCTCGCTCCAGCTTCCAGCTACCAGCCCAGTGAATAAACTCTCTTTTGAACTGTGCTCATTGCCTCTTGTCTCTGTGTCTGCACTTGGGTTCACTTGCCTAGCCGTAACAGGTAAGCAGTAGATTGTGCATGTTTAACACAAAGTTGTTTCTAAATTTCTGCAAACGTGTGTGAGGTAATATTTGTTCCCTCCCTCACAGTCAACAGGTACATGCTACTCGCTTTAGACTTTGGCAAAGGGCCAACACAATCAATGAGCAAATGTTCGAAGGCTTGACTAACTGCTGCTATAGGATACAATGGGGAAGGCTTCATGGAGTGGTTAGGCTTACCGGTGAGTTGGAAGGTATGACACGTTTTGAAGTAAGATGATATGTCCTTTTTTAGCCTGGGCCAGTAGAAATGACATAGATACCTATCATACATTTTCTTAACACCCAAGTGACCTGCCATCTCATCATGAGCAGTCTGCAAACCCCATTTCTGAGTTTAATTGGACCCACAATTTGAAAAATAGCATCCCCAACAAATCTGTCTGCCGTAAGTCAGTTTATATGGAAACTAGCCCAACGGTACACATAAAAAAACGTCAAAAACTTGACAGTCTCCCCTGTCTGTGCTGTAACAGCGCTCCAGGAGAGCCTGTCTGAAACCACTGACTGAACTGCTATAGGAAGTAACTTTGACCAATCATACTAATGGGTAGTAGCCAGGGAATAGCAATGAGCTGGGTACGGGGGGATTGGTTGTGTACATGCACTGGCAAAATAGTAATGTAGAAATGCATTGTAGTTCTATAAAGAAAGAGACTGAATGTGCAATACAAGTCCCTGATATATCGAAGTCCAAATCCTGTATGTATTCTGCATGGCAACAGAAGTCCCTGCCAGCTATAGAAGTTTAGTTTCCTTTCCCCCAGACTAGACAGTGAGGAATAGGACTGCACATTCTTGACTATAATAATAATTCCCATTATTATTCTGTCATCCACATTAGTATGAAAACAACCTGTTACATCAGAGTTGGAAAGGGAGGAGGGGGAAATGAGGAGAGGAGATATGAAGAGGAATCAGAGAGAAGAAGGGAAGAGAAAGAGAAGTCAGATGGGAGGAGTGGCTGAAATGGGAGAGAGAAAAGATGAGTAGGGAGGAAGGAGGGATTGGGAAGAGAGGAGGAAGGCAGCAGAAAAAGTGATGACGATTGAGATGAAGAGGATGATGCAAATAGCCAGGGAGGAAGGAGGGACATCAGTCTCCAAGAAAGAGAGAATGAGAGAGGGAGGGAGGGAGGAAGGGAGTGACAAACAGAGAAGAGAGAGATAAATCAGCTGTATGATAGAGAGCTTTGTCAGAAAGCTGCCAGACCTCAGCAGCTTCTCCTCTCCTCCTCTCTCTCTGATGATGGAGACCCTGGAAGGAGGTGAACTCTGCTTTCCACAGCTCCTCAACACTTCCTGCAGGAAGCAGATGCGTCCTCACTCTGAGGCCATGTTCCTCTACATCCTGCTGTCCTCCATCTCTCTTCTCACTGTGGCTCTCAACCTGCTGGTCATCATCTCCATTTCCCACTACAGGCAGAGATATACTTCTCAGCATAGCCTAAAATATTTGTATATTTCTAAACATGAACAGTTAGACATGCAAGAAGAAATGGCTTTGGGCTAGTACATAGAAGTCGTCACATCTAGTCCAGTGATGAGTATATTATTGTTTGGTAAAGCTTTTAGTTTTGTTTTTAGTCATACTGCTACTTTGACTACTACTCATACTACTGCAACTAATACTATAACTGCTTTTTTCAAACGCCAAGATACTATTGATGATGAAAATAAACGATAATATTCTCCCACTCCAGGCAGCTCCACACCCCCACCAACCTCCTCCTCCTCTCCCTGGCTGTCTCAGACCTCCTTGTGGGCCTCCTGCTGATGCCGGTGAAAATTTTCCGTATAGACTCCTGCTGGTTTCTGGGGGACTTCATGTGTGCTCTATATTACGTTGTAGAATTTATCATTACCTCTGCTTCAGTAGGAAACATGGTGCTCATATCAGTCGACCGCTATGTGGCTATTTGTGACCCTCTGCGTTACCCCACCAAAATCACTCAGACAAGAGTTAAAATCTGTGTTTGTCTGTGTTGGGTCTGTTCTGTTTTTTATAATAGTTTGATTCTAAAAGATTACCTGACACAACCAGGCAGGTATAATTCCTGCTATGGAGAGTGTGTATTTGTCATTAACCACATTGCAGGAGCTGCTGACCTTGTTGTGACCTTTACTGCTCCCATTACTGTCATCATAGTTCTGTATATGAGAGTATTCGTGGTGGCTGTGTCTCAGGCTCGTGCCATGCGATCCCACATTGTGGCTGTCACACTCCAGCGTTCAGTGACTGTAACTGCTAAGAAATCTGAGATGAAAGCAGCCAGGACTCTTGGTATTGCCGTAGTTGTGTTTCTAATATGTTTCTGTCCATATTACTGTGTCTCTCTTGCAGGACAGGATACTGAAATCATTGGTTCAAATTTTGCGGACTGGCTGTTGTATTCTAACTCCTGTCTAAATCCTGTGATCTATGCCTTTTTCTACCCCTGGTTTAGAAAATCTATTAATCTTATTGTTAGACTTCAGATACTGCAGCCTAACTCCTGTGAGGCCAACATAATGGGACCTTTTCTATGAAGCAGGGATGTATTTGTTCATATTGTTGTTGAGTCGGTGAATTCAAAAGGTCAAAAGTCTGAATCATTAAAGAAACGTACTCCCTTTTTTATGTCATATACTGCATATGTACAGTATAAATATTGAAATCCTCATGAATCATGTTCACTATCAGACAGTCTGTGTCTCCTTCTGCTGTTCATTGTCAGTACTTTCATCTAGAATATAACCTGCCATCCTTGCATTGTTCATGTTGTGGCCTTGACATTTATGTAAACACATTAGACCTTTAGCTGACTGGTTCAGTGTCCTTTTCAAGGTCACTTCAACAGGACATGTGGCTTTAGATGGATATACTTTGGCTGTTAAAGGGATTGAACCTGTGATCTTTCAGTTACACACAGTCTCTCTTACACTGCCTTGGCATTTATGTACATAATATTCAGTTGTAGCTCAGGATGATTTCATTCTATTTTTAGACGTTCTTTAATTGTTGTATTTTCCTCTGTGTTTTTGTTCCCATACTCCCAGTCCCAGTCATAAGCACTAAGAAATGTTTCAGTTTCATGTAAGATGTGAATTCGGTACAATATTAAAATATTGTTACATTACAAAGGTAATTGCAAAGACACAGATTTAGTTAGTCTTTTCTTTTACACCAGAATACCTTTTCTTGGTTGAAGGAAAACTTATTTGTTGTCCATTTTGTTGCCAAATCGACCAGCTGGGCAACAGTTTCTGATAAACACACAGTGCTTTTGATCACGTCTTATGAACAGTTTGAGATGGACCTTGGTATGGAGTCCCGAGTGTGCTGTAGATCAATTATCAGTAATTAATTAAAAGATAAATAACTAAAACAAAATTTTAAACCCATTCATTAAAATGTTTTTAAATGGCCATTTAATAAAACTATTTATAAAATGATTAATTAAATGGACAAATAAATGACTGAATTTATAAATCAAATCGCAAAACGCTTTCTAAAAAGACATTTAAAATTTGCCTTTCATTTGTTCATTTGCTTATTCAGTTTCGGATTCTTTTTCCTTTTCACAATTCATTTTTCGACCAAGTTTACCATTAGAATGCATGTACCTTGGTATCAATTGTTTTACTCATTTAAGTGCAATAAATAAAAAAGCGATTTAGCCGCCTTTTGCATTTGGGTTGACACCACAGAAAAGTTTTTCCTTTTTGCTTTTAGTTTGTCAATACAGAAGAGGAGTTAAGTGTTACAGAGGTGTGGACAGGACAGGCTCTGTCTTCCGGACAGGACAGACCTCAATTTCAGAGTAAAGGCGTTAGTGTTTGTCTGTTTGAACCAAGTTGTTAAATTAAACCTGTAGGTTTGAATAAATAACGTTAAAGCTACGCTATTAAGTTTTTTAAGCTTCACAGCTTGCTTTTTAATGTAAATGTAAAAATGTAGCCTACTTGACAGACCACAGTTACATCAGAATAAGGTTTTTTTTAATAATTTTTTTCATTTTTTTATTCCTCCAGTGGGTTGAATACAATTTGAATACAATAGCTTTAACGTTATTTATTCAAACCTACAGGTTTAATTGCCTCCCTCGTCTCTGCCATGCTCTGTTCAGACAGGAAGAAAGATGTTAATTACTGTTTAACAACTTGGTTCAAACGGACAAACACTAACTCTGAAATTGAGGTGCGTTGTGTCCAGAAGTCAGAGCCTGTCCTGTCTACACCTCCGCAACACTTACTCCTTTTCTGTATTGACAAACTAAAAGCAAAAAGGAACAAGCACAGATCCTGCACAGACCCATGGCGCGTGTGTTCAATTCTATGCACTGAAGCACTGCAACATGGTTCAATTACCTAGTTCCATAACGTTACTGAAATACCACAAGGTAATAACGTTACCTAGACGTGTTACTGTCTACAAATCCATTACTAACACAGGCGAGTTTTGAGCAAATTGTGTAATGTTAAGTTTCACTTTTGTTTTCACACCGGCAGACTCTATGGATTGAGTACAATGCTGCTGGTCTGCGCATCTCCAAATGACAAACATGACGTGATGCGCGCATCAGAGATCGATTTAGATCAATTTCTATACACTGACCAACTTGATTTTGTGCCTTTGTATGGGAAACGCTGCATCTCACAGTCAAAGACGCCCTCTAGAGGCCATCTGACGAAGCGCATCATCTCACTAAGCATTACCTGACTGACTGACTGACTGACTGACCTGAATTTGACCCGTGATGACCATGGCTGCGCCATGGAAAAAATGCACATCGCTCATTGCTTTTCAAATGCAAAAAGCAGAAGGCGGCAATATTACCTTTTATTTACTGCACTTAAATGAGGTAAACAATTGATACGAAGGTACACGCATTAATAGCCGCAGAGCTCTCATTGAAGTAATTTAATATAATTGACTAATCAAAATAATTGACTAATCATAAGAGAAATAAGTCAAACAATTTATTAAATTACTAATTAAAATGTGTCAATTAATTACATTTATTAAACAAATTATTTTTTAAATAATAATCAATTAATAATTATTATATATGTCATGCTGTGGCTCCTTACTTTTTATGCGTTATATTTTGGGTTGCTGTGGTTTGGAGTGTTTTGTTAATTTATTTGCATGTTATATTTTGAGTTGCGGCGTTTCTTAGGTTGCAGTGTTTAGTTGCATGTAATGTTTTGTTTTGTTATGTTTTTTGGATTGAGTTTGGACAGACACAGCTGACCCCAATACAAACTGATGAGGCAGTGGGACATTGGCATTGATGGCCAACCGGACTGGCCAATCAACAGCCTCATGCTGGCTCCGTGGGCCAGTGGGGCAGCGGAGGGGGGGTCTTACTTGAACTGCTTTCCAGATAAGCCGGAAGAGAGGGCTAAGAGAAGCGGCTGACAGGTGACAGCATCGAGAGGCTGCATACGGTAGAGTTTCGCACACGTAGAGACGGCAAGACCCTCGACTCTTCTAGGCTGGCCTCGCTTACATGCTTTTAGACATTTGGAAACGTTTAAGAACTTTTATGTGTTAATCTTTTAGCCTCTTGCATTTTTTGAACATTTTACAGACTTTTATCTTTTATCCCGTTTTGGGTTTTAACAATTCCAAGGCCTTGTTTTTTATTTGTTATATTTGTAATAAACATACGTTTATGCGCTAACTCCCCTAGTCCTGGGTTACTAAGCACCGCTCACCTCTCGTGAAAAGAACTTGGGATATGATTATCGGTTGGTGGTCAATTTGTCAAGTTCCACTGCAAATGTAGTGACCAGCCACCTTTATTACATATACGTTTCTGTAATCCATAAATAATCACTTAATTTATAATTTAATTTGCAAATTGGCTTTTAAAAAGACATTTACATTTATCCTTTCGTTTTTTCATTTGCTTATTCATTTTCCTATTCCTCTTCCATTACATAAATGCTTTAACCCGAACTCTAACCCTAACCCTAACCACACATATCGAGAGTGCCATGCTAATAATAATACAGAAGAGAATCTGCAGAGATGTGTCAGGATCTCCCATTGGCCACCTGCTGCTGCTAACCTATGCCATGAACTGTATTACTATTAGTACACAGCAGTGAGGAGTGTGGGAGTGGTGGTTAGATCCCTTGCGGGCAGTGCAGCTCCTGGCTGGGGCACCCATGTAGTATCAGTGGTACAAGTGATGCCCTCAGTGGTACAACTTTCCTTGGTCAGAGGTACCTGGTAAGGGAATGGTCACACAGCGGCTAGTGCCTGGCCCACACATAGAAGGCTTTAATAGATAGTGTAACAAATGAGAGAGTCTGCACACAATTTCAAAATTCTAATTCATTTATTCAACTAAGGAGAGTGATGATTTGGAGAATCAGTAGTGTAATGCATGAGTGGATGAATGGAAAGTGGAGTGTAAGTGTTGTATAGTATGAAAACCAAGGAGTCAAACGAAAGGTAAAGTGCTAACCATGAGGAGGTGGTCGAGGCTGCCCAGAATGAGACTGAGGCCTAAGGTAGCAGGCCTTCTATACTCTTTAGCCACCCCTATTTCCCAGGTGCACCCAGTTTGCTCTGACAACCCACCCAGCTCTGTCTACCTGGCTCCTGTAGAGAAGAACAAACACAGGCAAAGAAGAAAAACCAGGCAGACAGATGGGTGGGCCGTCCCACTTCCAGTCCAGCGTCACTCCCTTCAACCAGCTCCACCATCTCCCAACTCAGCAACTTTGGTACCTATAAGAAGCAAATTAAGAGAAGAGAATAGGGGAGAACAGGCCAAAGAAAACAAGACAGAACAGGACAGACAGAAAAGAACTTCAAGGCAGCAATGCCCTGGACAATGCATCAGCCAAGACATTCTCTGAACCTTATTTATGGCGTATGTCCAAGTGAAATGGCTGAAGGAAAAGACACCATCGCATAAGGCACTGATTTGTATTTGGAAGTATGTGGGTTATGATCTGTATATACCACTAGTGGTTCTACTCCACCCCCTATATAGACCTCAAAGTTCTGTAGGGCCCAAATCAGAGCTAGTGCCTTTTTCCACAATGGTGTAGTTCAACTGATAGGAATTGAACTTGCACGAAAAGAAACTGACTGGATGGTCGATTCCTTCAGCACCAGTCTGCAACAACACCGCTCCAGCTTGCTTGCATCCACCTGCAACTTAAAGGGGTCACCCATATGTGGAGAAGCCAAAACGCATGAGTTCTTTTTTGGTGGTTGGAGTGGAACTGGTCAATAGTCATGACTTTGGCTCTCACAGGACAAACCTGACCCTGATCAACAACTTTACCTAGGTAAGTCATGTAGCACTGGCAAACTCACACTTCACCAGGTTTACTGTTAGGCGTGCCCATGCAAGACAGTCAAACAGAGCTTGGATGAGCTGCAAGTGGTCTTCCCACGTGTCGCTGTAGATGACGACATCATCTACATACTGATACACCCTGAATTTCCCCAAGGGGATTAATAAAGTGCTATCTTATCTTATCTTATCTTATACACTGCACATCCCTCCAAACCAACAACCACCCAATTCATCAAGTGTTAAAAAGTGGCTGGTGCATTACGCAAACCAAACGGCATGATGGTTTCAGAATACAGACCTGAAGGTATTATAAATGCAACAATGTCTCAAGCACGTTTGGACAAGGGGACCTGCCAGTAACCTATCAGAAGGTCAAACTTGCTGACAAATTGCGCAGAACCAACCTGATGAATACAATCCCTCCACACGAGGAAGCGGATAAGAGAACAGCTTTGTGATCTTATTTACCTTGAGAAAATCTGTGCATGGCCTAAAGGTGTGGACACCGACAAATGGCCAAGCAACAAGTCCTACTTTCTAAGCGACTCAGAATTCTTGAGTCGACCCTGCATAATGCAGTCATCTGGGGTGTTTACGTCCCCTTTGTCACCTTCTGCCACCAGGTCCAGAGGAGATGATGCTTCCACTGAGGCCGCCACCGCCACTGGCTTTACCTCCCCTATAGAACCACATAGGAATGGGAAAAAAAAGGTTTCAGCAAATTGACATGGCATAGTTGTGTAGATCTCCACCAATCCGGATTAGAAATCATGTCATTCTGGTCAGAATTATTAATGCGTGTTGGAGAACAGAGTAAGGCCCCACAAACCTCGCCTGAAAAGGAGAACCCACCAAAGGTAGAAGTGCCAACACTTGATCACCCAAACTAAAAACAAGTTTTTCTGCTTGGCGGTCGGACCGATGTTTCATCTTCTTCTGTAAGGCCTGCAAGTTTCTTTTATCCATTTACCAGCTTCATATAGCCGCCTTTTGAAACCATTAACATAGTCTATCAAATTTATTGGTGGTGTAGGTGTTTTCCAGTCGTCCAAACCATAGACTGTAAAAAAGAGATGGACGTAGTGAGTGTGACATCACCCATAGGTTTCTGAAGGGTCATTTTGAAGCCAAAAGTTGGGGTCTACGAGCGGCGCCATGTTGACATTTTTTGGAGCCGGAGCAGCCAGAGCAAAGCCGGGGATTTCCCATAGAGCCTGCTATTGGTCAGTGATTGGCGACCTGCGCGATCACTGGAAAGGCGACCTGTCAATCACTCGTGAAACTACCCCGTTTTATAACCGTTATATCCTGTTAATGACGCAATTATTTTGAAAATCGCCATACGGACACATATTAGCAGAATAAAAATTAGCTACTGAGACCATAATCTCTTGTCAAAAAAACTTTATTGACTTTATATTTTGAGTTAGAAGTTGGGCTGTGGTTGACTTGAATGCAGTTGGGCGGGATTTAGAGTCTTTTTGGAGCCGACCCTAGTGGACGTTAGAGGAAGTGCAGCTTTCAGACACTTCCTTATTGGCTTCAAAATTTACCCGTGGTTTTGGCCGCTTGGTCCAAACACGACATCATTTGGGCTAAAGCCAGTACTTTCTTGCGTCACCTCTCTAGCCGGCCAACATCAACCAGGGCAACTCTTCGTCCCAATCATGGTTAAGTTTGGTACAATAAGCACGAAGCAGTGATTTCAGGGTTTGATGGAAACGCTCGATAGTTCCCTGACTTTGCGCATGGTAAGCAGTAGATTGTGCATGTTTAACACAAAGTTGTTTCTAAATTTCTGCAAACGTGTGTGAGGTAATATTTGTTCCCTCCATCACAGTCAACAGGTACACGCTACCCGCTTTAGACTTTGGCAAAGGGCCAACACAATCAATGAGCAAATGTTCGAAGGGTTGACTAACTGCTGGTATAGGATACAAGGGGGAAGGCTTCATGGAGTGGTTAGGTTTACCGGTGAGTTGGCAGGTATGACACGTTTTGAAGTAAGATGATATGTCCTTTTTTAGCCTGGGCCAGTAGAAATGACATAGATACCTATCATACATTTTCTTAACACCCAAGTGACCTGCCATCTCATCATGAGCAGTCTGCAAACCCCATTTCTGAGTTTAATTGGACCCACAATTTGAAAAATAGCATCCCCAACAAATCTGTCTGCCGTAAGTCAGTTTATATGGAAACTAGCCCAACGGTACACATAAAAAAACGTCAAAAACTTGAGTAGCCTGTCTTGACAGTCTCCCCTGTCTGCGCTGTAACAGCGCTCCAGGAGAGCCTGTCTGAAACCACTGACTGAACTGCTATGGGACGTAACTTTGACCAATCATACTAATGGGTAGTAGTCAGGGAATAGCGATGAGCTGGGTATGGGGGGATTGGTTGTGTACATGCACTGACAAAATAGTAATGTAGAAATGCATTGTAGTTCTATAAAGAAAGGGACTGAATGTGCAATACATGTTCCTGATATATTGAAGTCCAAATCCTGTATGTATTCTGCATGGCAACAGAAGTCCCTGCCAGCTATAGAAGTTTAGTTTCCTTTCCCCCAGATTAGACAGTGAGGAATAGGACTGCACATTCTTGACTATAATAATAATTCCCATTATTATTCTGTCATCCACATTAGTATGAAAACAACCTGTTACATCAGAGTTGGAAAGAGAGGAGGGGGAAATGAGGAGAGGAGATATGAAGAGGAATCAGAGAGAAGAAGGGAAGAGAAAGAGAAGTCAGATGAGAGGAGTGGCTGAAATGGGAGAGAGAAAAGATGAGTAGGGAGGAAGGAGGGATTGGGAAGAGAGGAGGAAGGCAGCAGAAAAAGTGATGACAATTGAGATGAAGAGGATGATGCAAATAGCGAGGGAGGAAGGAGGGACATCAGTCTCCAAGAAAGAGAGAAAGAGAGGGAGGGAGAAAGGGAGTGACAAACAGAGAAGAGAGAGATAAATCAGCTGTATGATAGAGAGTTTTAGTCAGAAAGCTGCCAGACCTCAGCAGCTTCTCCTCTCCTCCTCTCTCTCTGATGATGGAGACCCTGGAAGGAGGTGAACTCTGCTTTCCACAGCTCCTCAACACTTCCTGCAGGAAGCAGAAGCATCCTCTCTTCAAGGTCATGCTCCTCTACATTCTGCTGTCCTCCATCTCTCTGCTCACTGTGGCTCTCAACCTGCTGGTCATCATCTCCATCTCCCACTTCAAGTAGAGATATACTTCTCAGCATAGCCTAAAATATTTGTATATTTCTAAACATGAACAGTTAGACATGCCAGAAGAAATGGCTTTGGGCTAGTACATAGAAGTTGTCACATCTAGTCCTTTGATGAGTATATTATTGTACTACTACTCCTACTACTGCAAGTAATACTATAACATTTTTTTTCAACAGCCAAGATACTATTGATGATAACAATATGTTAAACAATGATATTCTCCCACTCCAGGCAGCTCCACACCCCCACCAACCTCATCCTCCTCTCCCTGGCTGTCTCAGACCTCCTTGTGGGCCTCCTGCTGATGCCGGTTGAAATCTTATTCATAGGGGCCTGCTGGTTTCTGGGGGACTTCATGTGTGCTTTGTCTTCATTTGTGGCCCTTATCATTACCTCTGCTTCAGTAGGAAACATGGTGCTCATATCAGTCGACCGCTATGTGGCTATTTGTGACCCTCTGTGTTACCCCACCAAAATCACTCAGACAAGAGTTAAAATCTGTGTTTGTCTGTGTTGGGTCTGTCCTGCTTTCTTTGGCAGTCTCTTTCTAAAGGATTTACTGAGGCATCCAGGCAGCCATAATTCCTGCGTTGGAGAGTGTGTGGTTGTTATTAACTACATTGCAGGAGTTGTTGACCTTGTTTTTAACTTTACTGCTCCCATAACTGTCATCATAGTTCTGTATATCAGAGTATTTGTGGTGGCTGTGTCTCAGGCTCGTGCCATGCGATCCCACATTGTGGCTGTCACACTCCAGCGTTCAGTGACTGTAACTGCTAAGAAATCTGAGATGAAAGCAGCCAGGACTCTTGGTATTGCCGTAGTTGTGTTTCTAATATGTTTCTGTCCATATTACTGTGTCTCTCTTGCAGGCCAGGATACTGAAATCATTGGTTCATATTTTGCGGACTGGCTGTTGTATTTTAACTCCTGTCTAAATCCTGTGATCTATGCCTTTTTCTACCCCTGGTTTAGAAAATCTATTAATCTTATTGTTAGACTTCAGATACTGCAGCCTAACTCCTGTGAGGCCAACATAATGGGACCTTTTCTATGAAGCAGGGATGTATTTGTTCATATTGTTGTTGAGTCGGTGAATTCAAAAGGTCAAAAGTCTGAATCATTAAAAAAACATACTCCCATTTTTATGTCATATACTGCATATGTACAGTATAAATATTGAAATCCTCATGAATCATGTTCACTATCAGACAGTCTGTGTCTCCCTCTGCTGTTCATTGTCAGTACTTCCATCTAGAATATAACCTGCCATCCTTGCATTGTTCATGTTGTGGCCTTGACATTTATGTAAACACATTAGACCTTTAGCTGACTGATTCAGTGTCCTTTTCAAGGTCACTTCAACAGGACATGTGGCTTTAGATGGATATACTTTGGCTGTTAAAGGGATTGAACCTGTGATCTTTCAGTTACACACAGTCTCTCTTACACTGCCTTGGAATTTATGTACATAATATTCAGTTGTAGCTCAGGATGATTTCATTCTATTTTTAGACGTTCTTTAATTGTTGTATTTTCCTCTGTGTTTTTGTTCCCATACTCCCAGTCCCAGTCATAAGCACTAAGAAATGTTTCAGTTTCATGTAAGATGTGAATTCGGTACAATATTAAAATATTGTTACATTACAAAGGTAATTGTAAAGACACAGATTTAGTTAGTCTTTTCTTTTACACCAGAATACCATTTCTTGTTTGAAGGAAAACTTATTTGTTGTCTGCATGCAGCTGAATAGGACCAACAGCCTTGTATTCCTTTTATTCAGATTTTAGTAAGAAATTAAAAAACATAATTACACTCTGATTCTCATTGTCCCAGTTACAGTCAGTAGCATCATGAAAAGTTTTGCGGAGTTTTTGGAGTCCCAAGTGTGCCGTAGAAATTATTATAGGGTAGTAACATGATTAATTATCAGTAATTATTAAAAGAGAAATAACTAAAACAAAATTTTAAACCCATTAATTAAAATGTTTTAAATGACCATTTAATAAAAGTATTTATAAACTGATTAATTTTGTATACTTGTATATACCTACCTATTGCTACCTATTGTAATATGTATTTATGGAGTAAGTCCTGTATGTGAATTATATCTGACATTCTTCTATAAGCCAACCTATTTCTTCTTAGTAGATAGTATAACAATGTTTGATCTATTCCTATGATTATCTGTATATATATTTTTTTATGGGTTGTTTATTTCCTTGTAGGCGTCTTGGCCACAATATGGCTAATGGACTGATTCCACCCATCAGCCTCATTCCTGAGGCTACCACTAATAGGTTGGTTGCCTATTTAGAGCCAACATGAAAAACATGGAAGTAGTGCTGATGATGGTCTGAGGACCAAAACGTTCACCTTTTTTCTCACTTAGTCACTTTTTTTCACTATGTAAATAAATCATCTATTTTTGCATCCAATGAGCCTCAACAGTTTGTGTCAGTGTGCGGGCTTTTTCTGATTACAATGGACTGTTATGCTGGCCTCTCACACCTGACCCACTCCTTGGTAAGCCTTGAGTCAAGAGCGTAAACTTTTTGATAATATAAACTGATTAATTAAAATGCTTTTAAATGGGCCATTTAATAAAACAATTTATAAAACAATTAAATAAATGGACAACTAAATGACTGAATTTATAAATCAAATCGCAAAATACTTTCTAAAAAGACATTTAAAATTTGCCTTTCATTTGTTCATTTGCTTATTCAGTTTCGTATCCTTTTTCCTTTTCACAAATCATTTTTCGACCAAGTTTACCATTAGAATGCGTGTACCTTGGTATCAATTGTTTTACTCATTTAAGTGCAATAAATAAAAGAGCGATTAAAGTTACACTAAGTGATTTTTTCTGACCACTAGAGGGTGATAGAAACCTCAACACATTTTGTAAACACACACAGCAAAGCTACTGGGCGACGGCAGCCCTTAAGGACAAACCGTGCATAAAGGCTAATGGCTTTTTTGCAGGTGGATCGCTGGGTAAGCAGACTGTATCCCACTGGAAGCTGCCATTAGAGGGGTGGCACATATTGGGGTTCACTAGATTGTATATTCCCCTCGATGGTCATGGTGCCTAGCAGGGGAATGGCCACACGACGGCTGGTGCCCGGCCCACACATTGGATGTTCACTAGAAGTTTCAATAGTATATTCCTCTTGATGGTCAATGGTCAAATATAAATATATGTTGATACACATCCTGACTTGGCTTGTGTTTGTACAATTGCTACGAAACTTGCTGAGCTCCTCAGTAATAGCATTTGGAACATTCCTACCAAGTTTCATTCCAATAGGCCCTTTTCACATCGTCATGGTAACAGCTAAACCGGTGCATTACAACTTCCTGTGGCAAGTTTTGTGACTTTTTTTTGCGACTTATTGACAAACCAATCCAACAAAAACAACAAAATTGTAATGGTTACTAGTACTAGATACATAATGTAACAAATAAAAAATTTTGGGCAGGTTGTGGAGCGATTTAGTGAAGGACAGAGCTGGCAACAGGAAGTTGTAATGCACTGGTTTCTCAATGCAGAAGCATTGAGAAAGAGCGTGAAAAGGACCTACTGGTGAAAGTAAGGCCGAATGCCAACGATAATAACCAAGTCTTTCATTGTCTTCCATTGTATTAACAAGTCAGCCACTGAATTACACTTCCTAAATACTCATTATGGCACACTTATCAACTGCATAATATTTCAAAATGACAACTTTAAGTTATATAATACACTGATATCAATGAGGCGTATCCACTTCCATTGTATACATAGGCATTGTTTACAGCAGAATCTTGAGAGACGTGTTTCTTGTTTTCTTCTTCTTTTTCATATTGGAGTATTATGCACAAACCCCTACAATCACTGCTTGCGGCTCTATTCTTGTTTTATTTTTTGGTTTGGTTATTAAATGCTTACTAAATCATGGAAATATGTGCCTGATTTTAGTCTGACTTGCTTAAACTCAGAACTACACAGCATGCGCTCCGTTTGCGTATCCCAGTTGCAGCTCAACAGTTTAAGCTGCTACAGCAGCTCCGTTATTGGTCCGTCTGCGGTCTGCCCGGTCTGTTGCGTGTATCTACATTTTACCTGTGTAAGTGAACACAGTTATCTAGATTTGCTTATTGTTCCATAAACAACTCAAGTTGTAACGTGAGGAACATTAATGTATCATAGAGGATACTTATGTCACTTTTTTTGAGAGTGTAGGCGTAGGTTGCCAAATAGAAGCTTCTCAGCGGCTCCGTGGATTACCTCATCTCCAACATTTATTTAAGCGACATTGGTTCATGTATCCTCTATTTTGTTAACTAGCATGGTGATAAATGACTACAATAAGCAAAATATTGGCATTTATATACATTTATATGGCTAAAATACGGAACAGACGGATGCGTTGTCCGTCAAAAATAGAAGTCATGCGTATCTCCGATCCGACTCCATCAGCAGATCCGTCAACCTGCTGCAGCTGCAGCCAGTGCAGCAGGTTGTTTTCAAGCACACACACAAGGACGTACGAGCACACCATGAGCACGGAGGAGACACAGTACACAGTGTTGTGTGGAGAGGGAACTGTTACAGGTTGTTCTATTTCACACAGGCTTCGCCCTCTAACAGGGCTCTATTGGCTTACGGCCGAAATACATGGGACACGGACGCGACGCGTCACGTAGGCGGGGCGGAGCGGGGTTTTTTACCTGCTACACAGACTCCGTCTTTGTAGCGTGTGGTTGCGTGCCAGCCGTGGTTTTCTGAAGAGATATCAAGTTGAGTTTTGCCAAGTGATAATGCAGTTGGTTATGCAGGGTTTGGAAGTGTAGGCTATATTAACTGGTACTGAATTAACTAGATCGTTTTAACTACAGGATCATGGATACACATTGATTTGATTGATTTATTTTAATGTGCAATGTAAAAACACCCACAAGGTTGCTCTGCTGCGTCACATTGCCTCTGGTACAATGAGGTATTTATTTTAATCATTTTTAACCAGATTGTACTCGTTTTTTACACAGTTCTATGGAGTTTTTACCTGTTTGAGGGCCGCGTAGCCGCTTGGAGCGTATCCCGAGCGTATCCCGTGGCCTAGAGGCGAGCTGATTGGTTGAAATGAGCAAATATGTGTTGTAATTGGTCGGAGTAATGTGGGCGTTAGCCAAGGGATATCTTCAAATCTGATTGGCTGGAGTAGAGTCAGCGGGAAAAAAAACGCCATTTGTGGATCAGTTTGCCCTTCTTGCTGGTAGCATTGTCTCAAAAATAACAAATAAATGCAAGCGATTCCACAAAAGCGCAAGTGATTCCACAAATGCATGCAAAAAACATATTTGTGAACCAATTATTTTGTTGTTGTTATTATTATCGTTTTTCCTCTCTGCTCTCTCAATAACCATGTTGGCATTAGAAAGAAACACAACTAAGTTTGGGAGAGCAATGGAACAAAAACCTGATTGTAATGTTGACTGGAGAAAACTGATGGATAAAACGGGACACGTATTAATACTGGAGAAGGTTTTGATCAGTGCAGAAAAGTAAAATTATAGAAAACATTTTGTACTGATGCAGACGTAGCATTCTTCCTACTTGAATAGTAAATTAGCTTGCTAGCTAGCTAGTTGAAAATTCTAGTAAATGACGTGCCGATGGGTGAACTAGCTGGTATGGTTACCTGAAACAACTGCAACTTAGGCCGTCAGTCAAATGAAGGGGCGGGAACTTCCACTTCCTTTTCAAGCTGCTGCACTGAGATCCTTGTAAACATTAAAAATTAATACTCTCTGGGTATTAAATTTATTCAACATAGTCATTGGGGTCTAACAACATACTTTATGTCTGTACAAGTGAAATTATGAATGTAAACAAATCCATGTTGTTTATATAGAAAACTCTGTTGTTCATCTTTAAGTCCTTGGTTGACTAGGGGTGTGATCACACCTGCAGTTTGTTTTCTTTGGTCCAAACCCTAGTTAAAAAGTTTACTTTGTAACATTTCTGTATTTGGTTCGTTTAGGTTCACACTGCCCAAATGCAAGCGGACCAGGGCTTGTAAACAAAAGTCACATGGACTCACAAGTAGCTTGTTTATTGGACAGAGTTTTGGTAACCTGTCATCCCGTGAGATTATACATTTTGGCATCCAGGGAGTGGCAAGTCAAAACAAATCCAAAACATTAACTACAAAGTTGTCTGTGCTCGCCATAATTTACCATCCCTGAGCCCTGTTCCATAAAGCGAGTTTACCAAATAAGCCAGGCTTCTTTCGGTTAGTCTGACTCATTTTCTGTTGATTCGGTTCCATAAAGCAAATTCAACATAGTTCAAGCTCAGTTACTATGGCAACTTATGCTGGGAAACTAACCTGGTCCGGGGCAGGCTAACTGTCAGGCTAAGCCTGAGTTGTTGCTTAACCAGAGTTCCTGTAACACTGACCCGACGGGAAAGCCATGATTTTACCACTGACTTTCTGGCGTGCTGCCATATTATTTTACTTTATTAACCACTATCAGTCAAAAAATTTAAGTATATTTAGTTTTCACCTGCTGCCACGTTCTTTTCTCCCCACTCAAGTTGTTGCTGTTTAAAAGTTCATTCATCAAATATACATAATATATACGTATATATTAAACGAGTGAACATGTATACATTTGCAGCCTTGAGGTTTAATATCTATGTATTCTTGTATAAGATATTTTAATAACCTACAGGTTTTCTGTTCTTACTAACTGTTTGAATGCATTGTGCCCAAGATTTAATTTGGTTGTATCAAAATATTTTATTACATTTTAACTTAGTTGCTACTTACGCATTCAATTGATCAGCCATTTCTTGCCAGGCTTTCTCTCTTGTTTTGTTTATGGCAGCTGTATTACCTTTTTTGGTTATTATATGTTTCATTTCTTCATATATTTCTACTAATAAGCGCCGCTCGGTGGCCGTGAACATCTCCGCTCTCTCTTTACCGTTGCTTTTTGCCATGGTGTATTGATTTGATCCATGTTCGACCTCTCGGGCTGCTTAAGAATGGCGTGCACACGCAATTATCTTGACTACTTGAACCTGTCTCGAATTAGTCTGATTGCGTGAACTTGAATTGACCTTTATGGAACCGCTTTAGCCCCGACTGATTTGTTAGGTTCATTCAAGTCAGGTTTTGGATTTTAATCCCCACTTTTCTTAGCATGCTTTATGGAACGGGCCTCTGGTTTTCATACCAGGTAAGAACACGTGAAGAAAAGGACACACTGAGACCTATTGGTCAGGAAGTCCACTATACAGCCCACATTGTTGAGGTCTAAACCAAGATGTGACATCAATTTCTCCGGCTGTGGGGCTAGATAGTGTTGGAAGCAGAGGAGAAATCTATAAACAACATCCTAGCGTGGGATTTCAGGCCCTCCAGATGTTGGTAGAGTAGATGCAATAAGGTAAGTATCATCCTCAACTCCTCTGCCAGCCTGATAAGCAAACTACACAGGATCCAGAGAGTGCCTAAGTTCACACAAAATATGTTCCTTGAACAGTTTTTCAAAGGTTTTCATAACCAAAGATGTTAAGGCAATTGCTCTGAAATCATCCCAGTGCAACCCAGTTGCTGGGTTGCTCTTTTTTGCAACAGGAACAACAGTAGCCTGTTTCCACAGCTTGGGTACTCTCTGAACCTCAAGAGACCTCATAAAGATGAAGTGGAATATGCCACTGAGCTGTTCAGAGGAGGACTTGAGTATTCTCCTACAAATTTTATCAGGACCTGCTTTTCCTTGCTTTTGTCCACTTTAACTTCTCAGTTACATCCTGCACAGTGAAGTGTATATCGGGAGGAGCTACGGTATTTCTTGCATACCTCGTTTATCTCTTTACTGAAATTATGGCAGTCAAAGCGAAGATAAAAACCATTAAGCTCATTTGCAAGATGAATATCAGAATTAAAACCATTCAATCTGATAGATCGACTACCTGAGTGGTCATGTGACTCAGTCTTGACCCTCATGCCCCTCCAAGCACACCTAGGATTACTGCCACTCATCTGGGTTTCAATTTTATATTTGTACCTCTGCTTTGCCTTTTGGATTTCTGATTTAGCTTCTTTCTAGCTTCCCTCACAGCATTCAAATTACCCTCCTGGAAAGCAGGACTGCTGTCTATCAGATGTCAATATCCATCTTTATACCTATAAAAGCGTATGGATCAACGGATCAACATACTCATAAAACCATATGTTTTGAGGTTGTTTCCTGTAGTTGGTACGATTACGTTCTCACTTGTAACAAACCGCACTACAGTCCGCTTGGAACAGACCGAGATTTGCTTTTTCAGCCGTCTCGGTGTGGTTACTTGGTGCGCACCCGAGTTCGACTGGTTCTCGCCTACCTAAACGAACCGGACTAAAGGAGGAAACGCTCTGTAGTTCACTTGAAGCGGTCCAAACATTCTTGGTGTGAACACTCCCTAACTGACAACACTCTTACAGACTGGATCCTCTAAATTTCAGAGATATTTTGATTGAACTTCAAGTAATGATTTTTACAACTCTGTTGTTCAACATTAAGCAAGAGTTGCATCATGTGTTGAAGTGAGGAGGCTACATCATGTGTTTGTTTGAACTTGTGTGTTTTTCTTAACACCTCTGATTGGAGTGATACCTCTGAGGTTGGATCTGTCATCATCTCACACTATTAGCAGAGGTGTGAACAGACTCCTTTAGGTAGAGAGACGCACTACACAGCCATTAAGCTTAACTGGATGTTTGTTTTGTTCAGTGTGGAAGCAAATCCAGTCTCATAGGCATTGACGAGTCAGGCTGTGTGTGTGTGTGTGTGTGTGTGCGTGTGTGTGTGTGTGTGTGTGTGTGTGTGTGTGTGTGTGTGTTTGTGTGTGTGTGTGCATGCGTGTGTGCATACATGCATGTGTGTGTTTGTATGGGACTACAGCCATCGCATGTTTACGGCCACGATACACATGCAACATTTTGAGGTAGATGTCCTCTGAGGTAGGCTTTGCCAAAGTCATCTCAGGTGGAACTTGGAGTTTTGAATTTACGTTCTGCATACACTCTTAGCAAGACGCAGGCTGCAATTGTTTGGTTTGTAGGGCGTGCCGAACTGAAAGTCCTTTACCCAACGGTTCAAAATGAATACACATGTACGTACCATTATAATAATAATAAGAAGAAGAATCTTTATTTATATTGCACTTTTCTTGTGCTGCACAAACAAAATAAAATAAATTGCTTCACAATCAAGAGAGATGAAAGACCAAAGAACAGAACAATAGATCAGTTAAAACTAAAAGAAAATATATAATAAGAAAAATAAAACACTAAAAGCAAAAAAGATAAGATAAACAGATCCATCCATAGGGATAACAACAAATGGAATAAAATAACAGGCAAGGCAACAGGGTTAAGAAATAAATAGAAGTAAGAGGTTATAAAAAGGCCTTCCGATAAAAGTAAGTTTTAAGAAGAGATTTAAAAGATGATACTAACTCTGCCAGTCTGAGGTCCTCAGGCAGGCCCTTCCAAAGCCCAGGAGCCCTAACGGCAAAAGCCCGGTCACCTTTAGTCTTTAACCTGGACATAAGGATAGTTAGAAGATTCCTGCCTGAGGATCTCAGACTGCGCGCAGGCTCATAAGGGATCAAAAGCTTAGAAAGATAACTTGGGCCCAGGCAAAGCCTTAAAAGTAGTCAATACTGTTAACATGCATTTCCCCTCTCTGTTCTTTACGGTAAAATATGGTTTCCCTTGATCGTGGAGACGCATGCGTATTGGAGGCGTTTTTTTGTTGAGGTGAAGTGATGGCGGTTACTTGAGTGTTATGGCTGTGAACCAAATAAAGTCTGTGAAGTAAATAAACGTTGTGTTTATTAGGACTAACAAATACAATCCTAAAATCAATTCTAAAACGAACAGGCAACCAGTGAAGAGAGAGCTAAAATGGGAGAGATGTGGTCCCATCTTTTAGTTTTAGTTAAAAGCCTCGCTGCAGCACTCTGAATATATTGGAGCCGTTCTACCTCTTTTTTGTTAAGACAGGTAAACAGGGCGTTACAGAAGTGAAGGCGAGATGAAATAAAAGCATGTATAATCCTCTCTGCATCACTGAAACTCAGTATGGACCTAATTTTAGCAATGTTCCTTAAATAGAGAAAGCATGACTGGGCAAGCTTTTTAGTATGTTTCTCAAAATTAAGGCTTGAGTCAAATAGGACTCCTAGGTTCCTTGAGGCAGGCTTAATGTGTTGATTTAATGTACCAAGGACAGGTCGAATTTGGCTGGAAATATGCTCAGTGCCAATAACCACAACTTTGGTTTTGTCTGAATTTAATTGAATTATTAGACAACCAGTCCTTAAGGTCCCTTAGGCAGTTATGCAGAGAAACCAACTTACATAGTTCACTCGGCTTGACTGAGAGGTACAACTGTGTATCATCGGCATAACAGTGGAAGGATTAACCGTGGATGCTAGGGTGTTACTAAGTGGTCGCTAGGGTGTGACAAGGTGGTCTGCCACATCTCATTATCCTACCAACCTTACACCGAGTTTCTCAGAACAGTCACATGTTACTTCTGGTAGAGCCATGGGCGGAAATTACGGGGGGGACAGGGGGGTCCGGACCCCCCCTTCCTGGGAAAAACAGAGAGTTGTCCCCCTCAATATATCATTGTAAACATAACTATATAATTTTAAATAATATAATAATATGCATTGAAAGCACTTGTGCTAATTATAGACACAAAACAATGCGTTTTTAAGTTTCTAAAGATTGCGCCCCCCCCCCTCTCTCCCTCTCATATGCCTCACAGTGGTTTGGTCCACTGCCTACCTGCCTCCCCGAACCCCCCCCACACACACATTAACCCTCGGTACGAGTGTGTGTGGAGGATCTCTGGAAGTGTGTCAGTGGTGGCAGACCTCCAGTAAGTCGCTGCTTCGCAAAGGTTAACTTAAATCAAAGGATGTGTCCGAGATTTTTCTTTACTTCTACCACTCAACAGAATAAAACACATTCACAGTTGTAACCAGACTACATTTTGTTCCGTTACCTCGCGGTTGAATCTCGTGCGTCAGCGTGTTGGCACGGAGCCGCGTCTCCTAATGCATGTGTGTGTATGGAGGCAGGAGGTCTGTCCACAATTAAAATCATCATAACTAACTGAATTTTCGACCGATTTTCAAGCGGTTTGGTTTGTTACAAATGCCAGACATGTATTTATGATACAGGATACTTGGTTAAATTAAAATGCGGGTTTTCATACCAAAATTATCTTTTGTAGATGGTAACAGTAATATTTCTATAATATTATAGGCTATTTAAGATTAACTTACCCTACGTAATTAGGTTCTAAGTATATTCTTTTTTTCTTACTGCATGTAAAATGGCTGCCACTATGTAATTTTGTTTATAATTTTGGAAATAAATGAAGACTTAATTCATAAAAAAGACCCTGAAGTAAGTTTCTGGCAGGCTTCATAGCGTTCTGGACTTTTACACATTGACAGCAAAACATTAGAGATCTGCTTTTTCGGGAAAACTAAATCTAATTAGGCATATATTAGCTTTAGTTCAGTTAATGGGTGTTGCATCTCACCTACTACTGTAAATAACCTGCATGCTGTGTGTGTGTGTGTGTGTGTGTGTGTGTGTGTGTCTATTTGTCAGCCAGCCAGGTCAGTTAAAATGGCAGAGAAAAGAAAAACAGACATCCGATCATTTTTCAGTGCACCGAAACGGCAAGTAGAAAGACCCCAGTAATATCAAAGGCAATTTGATAAAATCTTCATAAGAAGGGAATGAAGTGCTTATGGAAATGTTTCATAATGGACCTCTATATACATTTAATACAACAGTACTTTTGGCGGCACCTTTGGTGTCCCCTTCAGGAATTGCTCTTGAGAAATTTTTCTGTTTATTGTCCCCCCCAACAGTGAAATGAAATATCCGCCCTTGGGTAGAGCCAAACTGGAAGACCCAGGTTTCCCATTCTTCAGTCTTTCTTTGACAGGACCCCTTGGTGTCTTCCTGAGAGACCAGATCTCCTTCAAAGCTGGAGGGTCAGATATGGAATCCCAACCTGTGTGTTTACAGCTGTACGTGTGGCCTTTGAGGGTTTTCCTACTGGTCCAAGATGAGGTGCCTGAGCACTACCCAGTTTCTGTCACACAGCGCATCTTGCAGTCACTACTGAATGACAACTGCTCGCCCTTGACCCTGACAGGGTATGTGGCAGCCATTTCATTTTGGTGTACCAAGGTGGAGAATCAGGTCTTCGGTAGCCATGACAGGTAGTCTGCAGTGACATTTTCATTGTTGACCTTGTGCCACACACAGAGCGTGAATGGCTGAAGTTCAAGGTACCACCTGGCTACTCTGGAGTTTTGATCCTTCATGGCCTGGATCCAGGTCAGGGCACAATGGTCAGAGTGAAGATCAAACTCTCAGCCCAGCAGATAGTACCTCAGACTGTCCAGGGCCCATTTGATCGCCAGACATTCCTTTTCGATGGTGGAGTATCTGGTTTCCCAGGGCAGGAGTTTCCATCTGAGGTACCGTATAGATCGCTCTTCGTCTGGGTCTCCCTGTATCAGTGCCACGCCCATGCCTACCCCAAAGGCATCCACCTGGACCAAGAACCAGCGTTCAAAATCAGGGCTCTGCAACACATGAGATGAGCACATCTGGGACTTGAGGGCCTGAAAAGCAGAATCACATTCCCCTGTCCACGTCACTGGGTTGCTTGTCAGCTTCCGGTAAGCTAAGGTTTGTCAGAGAGGCCGCAATTGTGGCAAAGTGAGGAATGAATCTGTGATACCAACCTACAAGCCCAAGGAAGGACTTTGCCTGAGTCTTGGTGTAGGGTCTGGGACTGTTCAAGATGGCCTCCACCTTGTCCACCTGTGGTCAGACCTTTCATCTTCCCAGCTGGTATCCCAGGTACCCGGTCTCCTGCTTGGCCCACCTACATTTCTGTAGGTTCAGGGTGAGCCCAGCAGCACCGATCTTCCCCAGGACCCAGCACAGGTGCTCCAGGTGCTCTTTCCAAGTCTGTACTGTGTGTCATTCATCTTGCTGGAGGAGAAGCTGTGGTGTGTGATGCACATCTTGCTGGAGAAGCATTAGTTGGGAGTGGAGGATAAGCTGTGCAGCAACTCGCTCATCTTGCTGGAGGAGAAATGGTCGAGAGTGGAGGCTCTACGACGTAAATGCTGCATAGACCAGACCCATTTGACTGACTGACTACCTGAGTGAACAATGTTTGAGTGAGTAGATCTGCCTTTTATTTTCATTTTTGGGAAAGAATATTTTTGGTTGAACTGAATTGAGCTGGATCGAATTGAATTACTTCTTGAACGCTATAATAAGAGTTTTTGTTGGATCATTCTCTTGTTTTGTTCTGAGCCAATTGGACTCTTTCTCTCACTCATGCCATACTGTTGGCTTACTCTACTGACTCTTTGTTGTTTATTTATCATACAGTGTCACCAGGGTGTATAATGTGAACTTATTGATCATGATTCTTTAAATATGCATCCTTTATGTGGGTTTGAGATAACTATACAGACTTATAACCTTCATTTGCCAGGGTTGAGACTGAGATCTGACTGGCACCCCAGAAACTTGTGTGTAGGGCCAAACCATTACAATTGGTCATGGGAAAAGAGTGGAGAAGCACCTGAAGCCTGTGCCCTGCTGGAGGTCTTGAAACCTGGTGGATGTCTTGGCCTGGTGTTGGCAGGTCACGTCTCAGGCTCTCCACATCAATGGCACTAGAGGACCCAACGGAGGATTGCTCTGCTCCTCTGGACTGAGCAGTGGCCTGCAGTGAGGTTCGCAAAAACTGGAGCTCCTCACGGAGAGCGTTGTCGCTTCTCTGCTGGGCAGAAATAAGTCTCTGAACAGTGCCACCCAAGCTGGATCTGACACTAATGCAGGAGGGTCAGCTTGCCTGCCACCCAGAGGCTGTGATGGAGAATCCACCTTGTGGGTTCACCATAAGGTGGATTCCTATTTCAGGAACAGTGCCCTTGGATTTGCAGACAGGGGTGTGGTTCTCATTTTCAAAAAAGGGAATCGGAGGGTGTTTTCCAACTATGGATTCCAGCTATGGAATCACACACACTGCCTCCCTGGGAAAGCCTATGCCAAGATGCTGGAAGTGGGACTCCGATTGTCGAACTTCAGATTCAAGAGGACCGAATTCTGTCCTGGCCGCTTAACAGTGGACCATCTTTTTACCCTCTCGCAGATAATCAAGGGGTCATGGGGATTTGCTAATCCTGTCTACAGGATGATCAAAATTGCTCAAGTCCTCAATGTATCTGTGTGCACATTTACATCAATCCCACTAGCGCCACAATCAGGTCAATGTCAAGGTTTTGGCCTGCAACTCTTGAACCGTTTCACATATCGTCAGACTTCTTTTTTCCCCAAGTTCCTTGGGTCAAGACAAGTACAGTAAATCAAATACAGTACAGTATGGCCAATTTCAACCAATTAATATTTAGTCTTTTATTTCTTCTTTTTTCTGCAATGGGAGGCTAAAGCAGCCCATAGAACCAATTGGTCAATTGTTACGAAAAGTGGCACATCGATAGAGGTCAGTCCAACAATCTATTTTTCTAAAAAAATGAATTTTGAATTCTCAGGTCATGTAATACATTGTATTCAATGGAAAATAGAGCATATTTACACGTCCAGTTTTCGCCTATGAAGGCATCAATCTGGCGGCAAAGATACAGAAACAGGAAGTGAGCCATATCTCTGCAACACTATGTCCGCTCATGTTCAAAATTGCTCAACCTTTTTTCTTTTATTTCTTCTTGTTCTATTATCAGATTTCTTGATCTGAGTCTAACAAAGGGAATTATTTATTGGGAAAAATAAAATCACAAGAAATCAATTTGATTTGACAAAAGTCCTCAATGTAACTGCGTACAATGTACTCTGCTTGATGTGCTTGGCCTCACGAAATGCTGCTTGCAGCTTTAATTTTGTGTTATTAATGATTCATATTATTATTGCATGTTTTTTACTGCATGTTTTTGTTTTTCTGTATATTTGTCTGTTTTGTGCAATGGCAACAAGATAAAAGGCTAAAAAAATTTAGAAAATAAAATTGCTATATAAAATTATACACAAATAATTGTACAGCCCTTGTGTCAAATCATCTGGTGGTCAAATAGCTCCATTATGAAAGCACAAAGGGTCAATGTTAACACTATTTTTGTTGAAGATGGAGATGAAGAAGAATGACAGGGAGGAGGGTCATCAGTCTCCAAGAGGGAGGAAATGTGAGAGAGGGAAGCTGGAGGGAAAAGAAGGGAGGAAAGAGATAAATCAGCTGTATGATAGAGAGCTTTGGTCAGAAAGCTGCCAGACCTCAGCAGCTTCTCCTCTCCTCCTCTCTCTCTGATGATGGAGACCCTGGAAGGAGGTGAACTCTGCTTTCCACAGCTCCTCAACACTTCCTGCAGGAAGCCAACACGTCCTCACTCTGAGGCCATGCTCCTCTACATTCTGCTGTCCTCCATCTCTCTGCTCACCGTGTCTCTCAACCTGCTGGTCATCATCTCCATCTCCCACTACAGGTAGAGATATACTTCTCAGCATAGCCTAAAATACGTTCATATTTCTAAATATTAACAGACTCATAAAAAGAAATGGCTTTGGCTAGTAGGCTACATAGATGTCTTGGCCTTTGATGAGTACATTCTGGTTGTAACAAAAACTATTACAATTCCTTTTACTACAATAACAACAATACTTTTTTGACTGCCACAACTACTATTGATGATAATATGTTCAAAGATTATATTTTCTCTTTCCAGGCAACTCCACACCCCCACTAACCTCCTTCTCCTCTCCCTGGCTGCCTCAGACCTCCTAGTGGGCCTGCTGTTGCTGGGTCAAATCCTCCTCATAGGGGCTTGCTGGTTTCTGGGTGACTTCATGTGTGCTCTGTATTACTTTATGGTCTTTCTAAATGTCTCTGTCTCAGTAGGAAACATGGTGCTCATATCAGTCGACCGCTATGTGGCTATTTGTGACCCTCTGTGTTACCCCACCAAAATCACTAAGACAAGAGTTAAAATCTGTGTTTGTCTGTGTTGGGTCTGTTCTGCTTTCTACAACAGTCTGATTCTAAAGGATTTCCTGAGACAACCAGGCAGGTATAATTCATGCTATGGAGAGTGTGACGTTGTCATTAACTACATTGAAGGAGCTGTTGACCTTGTTTTTAACTTTACTGCTCCCATTACTGTCATCATAGTTCTGTATATGAGAGTATTTGTGGTGGCTGTGTCTCAGGCTCGTGCCATGCGATCCCACACTGTGGCTGTCACACTCCAGCATTCAGTGACTGTAACTGCTAAGAAATCTGAGAGGAAAGCAGCCAGAACTCTTGGTATTGTCATATTTGTTTATCTGATGTGTTTCTGTCCATATTACTTTCTTTCTCTTGCAGGCCAGGATACCTTGAGCGTTTCCTTTAAGGCCTTTTTTATCTGTCTGATGTTTTGTAACTCATGTTTAAACCCTTTGATCTATGCCTTTTTCTACCCCTGGTTTAGAAAAGCTATTAAACTCATTGTTAGACTTCAGATACTGCAGCCGGACTCCTGTGAGGCCAACATACTGTAGAGAGGCTGTGCAGTGACTGAAATCAGATCTTATCTATACAGGGAGAAAATTATTTTTTTCATGTTTTGGTCAAGTAATTGATTTGAAAAGGCTAAAAGTCTGGACAAATTAAAAACCATGTTCCTGTTCTTCTGTTGTATATATATGTGTATATATTGAAAGCTAAATTAATCATGGTGTCTAGTCGAGTCTGTGTCTCCCTCTGCTGTTCATTGTGAGTACTATAATCTACTTGCCATCTTTGCATTGTTCATGTTGAGGCATTGACATTTATGTAAACATATTGGGCCTTTTGCTGACTTGCTCAAGGAAACTTTTTTCAGGGCATGTGGCTTTAGATGGATATACTTTCGCTGTGAAAGGGATTGAGCCTCTGATCTTTCAGTTACAGTCTCTCTAACCCTGTCTTGCAATGTATGTACATAATATTTAGTGTTAAGTCAAAAAAGATCATTTCATTCTTATTCAAGTTGTTCTTTAATAGTATATTTCCCTCTGTGTTGCTGTGTCCATCCTTCCAGTCACAGTCATAAGCATTATTGTCCCTTGGATTTGAATTAGACCAGAAACCTCTGACATAAGATGAAAAAATGTAATAATCTAAAAATGATAGAGATGAACAACAAACTATGTATGTTTTAGATCTATATCAGAAAGAATATATTGTGGTATATTATAATACATAATCATGTTATAAAAGAATATTATTTAATTCAATTGTCCTGTATCTTTGACACAGATTCATTACAATAGAAACATTTGCTACTCTTACACCTAAAAAGCAAAAAAGAACAGAAGTGAAATAATTAGTCACAAATCATGATTTCTATTAGACAATGTGTGTTTCCCTCTGCTGTTTATTCTCAGTACTACACTTCAAACTGCCTGGTTGTCATCCTTCAGACCTATAAGTTTGTTAAATTCAAGCTGTTCTCCAAAACACTAGCCTTAAGAATAGAGAAGGCCCTCCCACATAGTATTTTTACAGGTAAAAAGGATTTAATAAATATTTGGGTAAAAACGATTTGGGTTTACTAATCATTTTAGGTTATATCAACTCAAATTTAAGCATATTATTGCTAAATCCAACACATTTTGACAGTTTTTCATTACCCTTAACTTAATTTTATTGTGTAAATTTTACTTAACTTATTCAATAAGTTTTAATCAATGTTGTAGGACTTTAAATCTATTCAATAATATTACGTGTCACTTTGTTGCCACAATTTTATTATTTCTAATCTACTCAATAATATCACGTCTCCTTTTTGTCATAATTTACTGAAGTAGTATTAACACCTCATCATGCATAATAAGAACACCAGGTCACCTTGTCAATACATTTATTTCTGGAACTCAGGACTACAATAAGTTTCCCCAACTAGTTACAATTATTAAAAGTGCAAAATAGCATAATACAAGTAAATTAGTGAATATTTTCACAAACATTACTTCAAATAAGCGTACTGTGTTAGAAAGAGAGAAAAAAAGGGGAGAGTGAGAGAAGGGGAGAGGTTGTGTGTGTGTACAGAGTGTAATTTGTCAGATCAGCTGCCTGTGCATATGCAAATATTTAGTTGAAAACATAAAGGAGTATGACTCATCAAAAAAATGTAATAAAATGTTTTCTTCCATGAGATATCTGTGATTAACTGAACTGCAGTCTCAACAAAGTTTACATTTTTTTTTGGGTATGACGCAATCATGCCCAGTAACCTCTTAATTACCTCTGCCAAGGAGGTTATGTTTTCACTCCACTCTGTGAGATGTTGGCTTTATCAGACACTAAAATTACGTCAATTGTGCTTTTGGCAGTTTCAGATATTCTGGTCAGATTCCTAATTATTTGTGTCAGATCGAATAATTTACAGAAATTCATGAGAGCATCATAGGTGGGACAGGTCTTATTGGATACATCTGTATTAAAATCACCAATCAGAATGCATTCATTTGTGTCCGAGCCAATGCAATTGGAGAGTGCGGTTTCTAAACTGTCATAAAAATGATTCTGATTGGGCGGCCTGTAACACACCCCCAGCAGCAATGGTTTCGTTTTGGGAAGACGGATATCCAACAGAATTATTTCATTGTCGTCTTCTACCTCCGATCTAAGACTAAAATCAATGTCCGATCTAATAAAAACACAAATCCCCCCTCCATTTCTGTTGCGATCTTTACTAACTAGTGAGTAATTCACTATGTTCACCTCCGAGTCATTAATGGTGGAATCGAGCCAAGTTTCGGAGAGGCAAAGGATTCCCACATGGGACTTGGGAGGGGCGGCTGTGGCTCAGGAGGTAGAGCGGGTCGTCCACTAGTCAGAAGGTCGGTGGTTCGATCCCCGGCTCCTCCAGTCCGCAAGTCGAAGTGTCCTTGGGGAAGATACTGAACCCCAAATTGCTCCGATGGTTGCGCCAGCACCCTGCGTGGTAGCTTGCCGCTATCGGTGTGTGAATGGGTGAATGTAGGCATGTTGTAAAGCGCTTTGAGTGGTCGGTAGACCAGAAAAGCGCTATATAAATGCAGTCCATTTACCATTCTGCAAACTTTCAATCTCTAGTTATTAAATATTTTTGTCAAGAAGTTGAGCTAACTCAAAAGCTGTGTGTAAACAGTTACCAAAGGATTTTAAGTTGGGACAGGCGTTTTTTGTTTACAGTGTACGTGACTCGTACGACAGGTCTGGACCACTCGTAAATGTTGTTCGTACCTAAGAGAAAATTCTATATACGAGAAAATTGGTGAATGCGGCAAGTTCTCTTAAATCGCTTGTACGAGTGATTTAAGAACAAATCTGTTGGTACGAGTGGTTCTTGCATGAGGCCCAATGTTAGGAAGAGTCTCCTTGATCAAGATGAATATTTTGCCCAGGCTACTGTATCCATTCCAAATGATTCCAATTTCTCTAAACAATAACACTATTAAGACAATACATAGCTGGTTCAGAAAATGTATTTGGAACCAAAGTCCATGACTAAAGTTTGCTAAGTTACAATTGCCTTCAGACAAAGGTGGAATGGCTGTTCGTAACATTGGATTATACCGGCTGGCTTCTCAGTTTCGTTATCTAGTAGACTGGGACTCGGTCAAGATATTGAATCATTCAATCTGGGAAAACCATTATCATTAGCTAGCCTTTAAATCAACACTAAAGGCTTGGGATATGATTAGGAAATGGGAAAAATAACTAATATATTATCACCACTTACTATAATACAAAGAAACACTGATTTTCCTCCAGGTATTTAGGATAATGGATTTTCTTTATGGGAAAAAGTAGGTATTACTATATCTTGAAAAACCTCTTTGAAAGAGAGAGAATGATGTAATTTGACCAACTAAAGTTTAAATATAAATTACCGCAAACACATGTTTTTAGGTATCTACAAATTAGAAGCTTTATTCAAAATCAAACTTGCCGCAAATTTACTCTGGAAATATCACCAATTGAGCAATTACTTTATAAAATATACAGTAATAGGTGTATATTGGGATGCTGCTATGAGGCACTTTGTAAGACTAGTAAAGTAAAAGATGCAACTTCACAAACATGGACTCAAGATCTTGGGGTTGAGATAGATGAAGCCACATGGGTAGAGGTGTGGGATCATGCCAACAACATATCCATATGTAATAGAGCAAAGGAGTTACAGTTTAGGATGCTGCACTGCCTGCAGATATCACCTCAACTCAGAAATAATATGGTTAGCCAGATATGTGTATTAAGTGCAGTACAGAGGTTGGTAGTTTTATACATTGTGTATGGACGTGTTCGCATTTACAGGGTTTCTGGGTTAAAATAGTTTCAAAATATCAAAATTAAACTTGGTGTCGGCCTGAACCCAGTATGCCTTTTGTTAGGAATCCCAGACCACATGTTAAGGGGACTTACAGAAAAAGATTATTGAATGTGTTAACCTATGCTGCACACAAGAGTATATTGTTAAGATGGATTTCTGATAAACCACCTACAATTTGAGAATGGCATAAGGTGATATTTGACCTTTTGCCTATGGAATTTAACATAATGCTCTAGAGGTAAAATTGACTAAAATATGGACTCCATTCCTCAATTATATAGGACCTAGAATATCAAGATGTATTCTGGAGGGTACTACCTAGACCAAGGACTGTTGCTTGAATTCTGTATGGGAGTCTTGTTGGCTGAGTTTTTTGTTTTTTTTATTATTATAATTGTGAGACTTTAATGCTGAATCTTTAGCTGTGCTGTGTAACCTGTTCAATGTTGGAGAATCTGTGGCTGTGTTATGGGAGGGGTAAAAAGCAAAATATGTGTATATGTGTTTGCTATGTATTGAATACATAATTAACAAAGAGAAGTTTAAAAAAAACAACTGCCTGATTATTTACAGGGGTTCCCAAACTTTTCCCCACGATGCAGCCGAGGGCATCATGAGGCATATTCAGGTCATTCAGTCGTTAACACTTTGTGAGATGGCCTCTAGAGGGCGTATTTGGCTGTGAGATACAGTGTTTCCCATAGGTTTATCTGTGACACACCACCACAAAATCAAAAGTTGGTAAATGTATAGAAATAGATCTCTTCAACTTCAACTTTTACCAGAGTATATTTTTATATGAGTATTTGCACTTTTACTTGAGTAAGGAATTTGAGTAACCACCTCTGCCTACGTCTCACTGACTTTCAGTAGGGAGGAAGAATCTTCTGGAACCTGCATGAAAAGAGGGTCCAGTATTTGGATTGACTGTGTATTACAGTGGCCTTCAAACTGCCTGGAGTCTGGAGAAGAGTCATGGAGAATCGAGACAAATGGAAAGACATTTTTGGGACATGAAAAATGCCTCATGGGATATCTAGGTATCTCTTCTAATCTCCTTAGCCAAGTGGGTAGCTTTCCTCATTTCCAGGTAGGTAGAATTGACATCTGGATCTCTTCTGCCCCTCTGAAACACAGGAACAGTACAGTAACAACAACAACAACAACAACAACAATTCTCAGGGTCTCCTTGTCTTAGTCCTAGGGCTGCACAATTAATCGTATATTAATTGAGATTATGAATACGGCCACAGTGATATGGTAATCGTGAAAAGACGCAATTGCTTTCCATTTGATAGGCTACTCCCGCTGTGTCAAAATCAGCATGAGCATCTTTTAAGAAGTGTGAATTTCTCTGTTTGCGGTAGCCTCCAGACCAATTTGAGAGTTAGGTCTCAATTAAAATGAGTAACATTGAATAAGAGTTTGTTTTATGATGCTGCTAACAGGAGCAATGTGAAGTTGAAAACATATTTACTTTGATTTATTGATGTTTAAAGTGCAATTAAGTCATTTCAGTGGTGCACCGCCATAATATTGGCATGGCCGCCACAAAACCAAAACTTGGTCAATGTGTAGAAATGTATCTCAATCGGTCTCTAATGCGCCTGATGTGCGCATCACGTCATGTCTGTTATTTGGCAGTGCACAGACTCACATGTGTTAGTAACGGGATTTGTGAACAGTAATTGGAGATGTGTCAAACTGCACAACAAGAGAGAGTTAACATGAGTGCAGTACAGCGACTGGCATATTACACCGGTTTATCATTGGATTCCACTGAACACACTGCTGTTACTGTAGGTAAGGACAGGTAATTAATCCTATTGAAATGAACAACATTAGTGTTCAGAGTCAACAGTAGTGTTCTCTATCGTTCTCACCTGGGTTACATGACGTGGATAATTATTTAAGACACTCCAGATGTGCTGGTTAGGGCTATAAGTAATCCATGCTCACACCAAACGATGACCATTTGATTCCACTCGCTGAAGTAATCCAGCAGGCTTACACCAAAGTGGGGACCAGCGTTGCCGGGAATGCCTGCTCACTGGACTCATGCTGTGGTGACTTCATGGGCTTTATGACATTTGTGCTGCTACTAAACATTTGTGCAGTCCTACCAGCAGAAACTGCATCCAGCACCTCCTTTGGAGAGGCTGTCCTGGATGTGCAGCACTACAATACAGCAATGCATACTAAAAGGACCAAGCCAATCTCCAACAGTTGAACCCAAAAAGTGATTAAAATGCATCTTTTCAACACAATAACACTCATACTGCAGTTACACGTCTTAAATAGCTATGATCAAACAATTATCACAACATTTCAGTTAGTCCATTTGATACTTTTTTAGCATTACTCACACACTCGTTTACTTTGCAGTTGGCGGTTTTCTGCCACGTTCATACGTTCATGTCATATGAGAAGAAGCAGAAGAGCGGGATTTTGCTGCTTCAGCTTGAAAGCATTCGGGATGGCCACATCCAAAATCAATTGTATTTATTCATTTAAAATGAACCCTGATGAAGGCATGCTGCTTGGTTTTTACTGCATCAATAAAAGTCTTTTTGAAGAGCATGCATCTAGCTCCAAGAGTTTTTGTTTTGTTTTTGCCTTTTTCCCCCCTTTTTTGCCTTTCCAGTTATTTCCTGTTCATGCACCTTGGTGGACAAAGTTCGAACAGTTTTTTTTTCTCTTGAATTTAAAATCAACCATACGTGAATTGCAACAGTGTTGCTCACTTTTAACTAGGGTTGATTGTATTAGTGTGAATATAATTAATAATTTTGATTTTGAATACCTTGGACTGCCAACATTGGTGGATTTGCTGCTATGTATAGTGCTGGTTTTGACACACTTCCTCAATTTGTGATGTCAGGTTGAAGATATTGGAGCTGGGTTAGTATCCTACTTGTA